>NC_037672.1:90835601-90867239 GCF_003255815.1 Theropithecus gelada | reverse complement strand
TAGCAATGAGGGAGGCTCCGTGGGCGTGGGACCCTCCCGGCCAGGTGTGGGATATGATCTCCTGGTGTGCCTGTTTGCTTAAAGCGCAATATTGGGGTGGGAGTTACCCGATTTTCCAGGTGTTGTGTGTCTCAGTTCCCCTGGCTAGGAAAAGGGATTCCCTTCCCCCTTGCGCTTCCCAGGTGAGGCGATGCCTCGCCCTGCTTCAGCTCTCGCTGGTCGGGCTGCAGCAGCTGACCAGCGCCGATCGTCCGGCACTCCTCAGTGAGATGAACCCAGTACCTCAGTTGTAAATGCAGAAATCACCGGTCTTCTGTGTCGCTTGCGCTGGGAGTTGGAGACTGGAGCTGTTCCTATTCGGCCATCTTGCTCTGCCCCCCATAATTGTACATTCTTAAGTTGTATAAATACTACTTGGTGGAATAATAATTGGAATGAGTCTCATTCCGATTTATATAGAAATCTATATAAATTTATATAGAAATTTATATAGAAAAGAATCCTGGCTACCTGTAAACTTAACACGTACTTGGAGTGAATCTGCTGGGGTTGCTCAAATTTACAAGGTTATACAAGATCTTTTCCACCGCAGTCAGAGGATGGTTGAAGTCATCGTGACCGCGGTGATAGGACTTGTAGCAATTGCTTCCACTGCCGCTGTTGCAGGATTAGCTCTACACCGGAGTATACAAAATGCAGAATTTGTGCAACAATGGTATGAACAATCACATTTGTTGTGGCAGCAGCAACGAGACATAGATGCTCATTTGACTGAACGAGTGAATAATTTGGAGCAAGTGGTTTCTTGGTTGGGAGATCAGCTAACAGTGTTGAATACCTGAGCTTTGTTAAAATGTGATTGAAACACTACCCAATTTTGTATTACTCCTGTTCCTTTAAACGGCACTCTACATAACTGGACTGAGATAAAGAGACTTTTAATTAGTCATAATAATCTTTCCCTAGAAGTACAAGAATTAACACAGAACATTTCTGAAACATTTTGCAATCAGTTACCGTTGCTGACTGGTGCAGATTTGATGACTGGTATTGCACAAAGTTTGACGTCTTTGAACCCTATGAGTGCTGTAAAAACTTTGCTGACCTCTGTTTCTAGTAATGTATTGATTGTTGTTCTTGCCTTTGTCATTTTTCACAGTCTGCTGGAGACGGTGCCAAAGGGCAAACACTGAATCCCAGCGAGCCCAACATGTAATGATGGTTTTAAAAGAAATTCTAACTTGTAAATAAGGAAAGGGGAAATGTAGAGGACTACGTGCTCACAAACAGGGTGTTCCCCATAAGTCCTGCTCTCACAAAGGAAGCAGGGCATTCCCGAGAAGTCCTGCTCTTGCAAACGAAGCAGGGCGTTGGGGGCCTGTTTATATGTAAACATCTTGAAAATCCAGAAAGTTAGGGAAAGGTCAGAAAAACAACAATGTGTCTTGTAACTTGGCAACATTCCACAAACGACTGTACAAAATGAAACCGAGCACACCATTTGAGGCGGCCGCCATGTTTGTCTTGTCTTGTGTTGTCTTGTGTGTTCATTCCTTTGTTTAGGAAACACGCGGACCCCAACAAATATCTTCAGATAAAAAGTAGTAAGAAGCTTCCTGAGAAACTGCTTTGTGATGTGTGAATTCAACTCACTGAGATACAGCTGTATTTCATGGAGCCGTTTGCTAGTCTAGTTTTTGTTGAATCTGAGAACCGATATTTCAGATCACTTGGAGGAGTATACAGTCAAAAGAAATATCCCCAGATAAAAACGAGAAAGAAGATTTCTAAGAAATGTCCTTCTGATCTCTGAGTTAAACTCACAAAGTTCTGCCTTTGTGTTCATGTAGCTGTTTGCTAAAACTCTTCTCGTGGAATCTGCAAAGTGATATTTGAGAGCGCATTGAGGGCTACAGTGAAAAAGGATATATCTTCAGATAAAAACTGAAAGGAAGCGTTCTGAGAAACTTCTATGTGATCTATGCATTCATCTCACAGAGTTCCACCTTTCTGTTCATGTAGCTGTTTGCTAACACTCTTCTCTTGGAATCTGCAAAGTGATATTTGGGATCGCATTGAGGGCTACAGTGAAAAAGGAAATATCTTCAGATAAAAAATGCAAGGAAGCATTCTGATAAACTTCTATGTGACCTGTGCATTCACCTCACAGAGTTCCACCTTTCTGTTCATGTAGCTGTTTGCAAACATTCTTTTCGTGGAATCTGCTAAGTGATGCTTGGGAGCGCATTGACAGCTACAGTGAAAAAGGAAATATCTTCAGATAAAAACTAAAAAAAAGCGTTCTGAGAAACTGCATTGTGAACTGTGAATGCAACTCACAGAATTACACTTTTCTGTCCATTGACCAGTCTGCTAACACAGTTTTCTTGAAATCTGCAGTGGGATATTTCTTTCCCCAATGAAGCTTATGGTGACAAAGGAAATATCTTCAGATAAAAAGTAGAAAGAAGCTTCCTGAGAAACTGCTTTGAGATGTGTGAATTCAACTCACTGAGTTACAGCTGTATTTCATGGATCTGCTTACTAGACAAGTTTCTGTTGAATCTGAGAACCGATATTTTGGATCGCATGGAGGAGTATACAGCCAAAGGAAATATTCCCATATAAAAACGAGAGAGAAGATTTCTGAGGAATGTCTTTCTGATCTCTCAGTTCATCTCACAGAGTTGCACCTTTCTGTTCATGTAACAGTTTGCTAACACTCATCTCATGGAAACTGCTAAGTGATATTTGGGAGCGCATTGAGCGATACAGTGAAAAAGGATATATCTTTAGATAAAAACTTAAAGGAAGCATTCTGAGAAACTTCTATATGACCTGTGCATTCACCTCACAGAGTTCCACCTTTCTGTTCATGTAGCTGTTTGCTAATACTCTTCTCGTGGAATATGCAAAGTGATATTTGGCAGCGCATTGATGTCTACAGTGAAAAAGGAGATATCTTCAGATAAAAACTGAAAAGAATTGTTCTGAGAAACTGTATTGTGACGTGTGAATGCAACTCACAGAGTTACACTTTTCTGTTCATTGATCAGTTAGCTAACACATTGTTCTTGAAATCAGCAATCGGATATTTCTTTGCCCAATGAAGCTTATGGTGATAAAGGAAATATCTTCACATAAAAAGTAGAAAGAAGTTTTTGAGAAACTGCTTTCTGATGTGTGAATTCAACTCACTGAGTTACAATTTTATTTCATGGAGCTGTTTGCTAGTCCAGTTTTTGTTGAATCTGAGAACCGATATTTCGGATGGCTTGGAGGAGAATACAGCCAAAGGAAATATCCCCAGATAAAAACGAGAAAGAAGATTTCTGAGAAATGTCTTTCTGATCTCTGAGTTCATCTCACAGAGTTCCACCTTTCTGTGCATGTAGCTGTTTGCTAACACTCTTCTCGTGGAATCTGCAAAGTGATATTTGGGAGCTCATTGAGGGATACAGTGAAAAAGGAAATATCTTCTGATAAAAATTGAAAGGAAGCTTTCTGAGAAACTTCTATCTGACCTACGCATTCATCTCACAGAGTTCCACCTTTCTGTTCATGTAGCTGCTCGCTAACACTCTTCTCGTGGAATCTGCTAGTGATATTTGGGAGCGTATTGACGGCTACAGTGAAAAAGGAAATATTTTCATACAAAAACTGAGAGGAAGCGTTCTGAGAAATTGCTTTGTGACCTGTGAATGTAACTCACAGAGTTACACTGTTCTGTTCATTGATCAGTTTGCTAACACATTTTTCTTGAAATCTGCAGTGGGATATTTCTTTCCCAATATTGCTTATGGTGACAAAGGAAATATCTTCAGATAAAAAGTAGAAAGAAACTTCCTGAGAAGCTGCTTTGTGATGTGTGAATTCAACTCATGGAGTTACAGCAATATTTCATGGAGCTGTGTGCTAGTCCAGTTTTTGTTGAATCTGAGAAACGATATTTAATATCGCTTGTAGGAGTATAGAGCCAAAGGAAATATCTCCAGATAAAAACAAGAAAGAAGATTTCTGAGAAATGTCTTTCTGATCTCTGAGTTCATCTCACAGAGTTCCACCTTTCTGTTCATGTTCCACCTTTCTGTTTGCTAGCACTCTTCTCGTGGAATCTGCTAAGTGATATTTGGGAGTGCATTGAGGGCTACAGTGGAAAAGGAAATATCTTCACATAAAACTGAAAAGAAGCGTTCTGAGAAACTGCATTGTGACGTGTGAATGCAACTCACAGAGTTACACTTTTCTGTTCATTGATCAGTTTGATAACACAGTTTTTTTGAAATCAGCAGTGGGATATTTCTTGGCCCAATGAAGCTTACGGTGAGGAAGGAAATATTTTCAGATAAAAAGTAGAAAGAAGATTTCTGAGAAACCGCTTTGTGATGTTTGAGTTCAACTCACTGAGTTACAGCTGTATTTCATGGAGCGGTTTCCTGGTCCAGTTTTTGTTGAATCTGAGAAACTATATTTCGGATCGCTTAGAGGAGTATACAGTCAAAGGAAATATCCTCAGATAAAAACGAGAAAGAAGTTTTCTGAGAAATGTCTTCCTCATCTCTGAGTTCATCTCTCAGTGTTCCGCATTTCTGTTCATGTAGCTGTTTGCTAACACTCTTCTCGTGGAATCTGCAAAGTGATATTTGGGAGCACATTAAGGGCTACAGTGAAAAAGGAAATATCTTCAGATAAAAACTGATAGGAAGCGTTCTGAGAAACTTCTATGTGACCATTGCTTTCATCTCACAGACTTCCACCTTTCTGTTCATGTAGCTGTTTTCTAACCCTCTTCTCGTGGAATCTGCTAATTGATTTTTGGGAGCTCACTGACGGCTACAGAGAAAAAGGAAATATTTTTAGTAAAAACTTAAAAGAAGCCTTCTGAGAAACTGCATTGTGACGTGTAAATGCATCTCGCAGAGTTACACTTTTCTGTTCATTGATCAGTTTGCTAACACAGTTTTCTTGAAATCAGCAGTGGATATTTCTTTGCCCAATGAAGCTTACGGTGTCAAAGGAAATATATTCAGATAAAAAGTAGAAAGAATCTTTCTGAGAAACTGCTTTGTGATGTGTGAATTCAACTCCCTGAGCATGGACGGCTACAGTTAAAAAGTTAATATCTTCAGATAAAAACTGAAAAGAAGCGTTCTGAGAAACTGCATTGTGAGTGTGAATGCAACTCACAGAGTTACACTTTTCTGTTCATTTATGAATTTGTTAACACAGTTTTCTTGAAATCCGCAGTGGGATATTTCTTTGCCCAAAAAAGCTTACGATGACAAAGGAAATATCTTCAGATAAAAAGTAGAAAAAAGCTTCCTGAGAAGCTGCTTTGTGATGTGTGAATTCAACTCACTGAGTTACAGCTGTATTTCATGGAGCTGTTTTCCAGTCCACTTTTTGTTGAATCTGAGAACCGATATTTCGGATCGCTTGGAGGTGTATACAACAAAGGAAATATCCTAAGATACAAACGAGAAAGAAGAATTCTGAGAAATGTCTTTCTGATCTCTGAGTTCATCTCACAGAGTTCCACCATCTCTGTTCATGTAGCTGTTTGCTAACACTCTTCTCGTGGAATCTGCTAAATGATATTTGGGTGCGCATTGACGGCTACAGTGTAAAAGGAAATATCTTTGGATTAAAACTGAAAGGAAGCGTTCTAAGAAACTTCAATGTTACCTGTGCATTCATCTCACAGAGTTCCACCTTTGTGTTCATGTAACTGTTTGCTAAAAATCTTCTCGTGGAATCTGCTATGTGATATTTGCTAGCTCATTGACGGCTACAGTGAAAAAGGAAGTATCCTCAGATAAAACTGAAAAGAAGCATTCTGAGAAACTGCATTGTGTCGTGTGAATGCAACTAACAGAGTTACACTTTTCTGTTCATTGATCAGTTTGCTAACACAGTTTTGTTGCAGTCTGCAGTGTGATATTTCTTTGCCCAGTGAAGCTCACGGTGGCAAAGGAAATATCTTCAGAGAAAAAGTAGAAAGAAGCTTTTTGAGAAATGGCTTTGTGATGTGTGATTTCAACTCACTGAATTACAACCCTATTTCTTCTTCTTCTTCTTCTTCTTCTTCTTCTTCTTATTATTATTATTATTATACTTTGAGTTCTAGGGTACATGTGCATAACGTGCAGGTTTGTTATATATGTATACTTGTGCCATGTCATGGAGCTGTTTGCTAGTCCAGTTTTTGTTGAATCTGAGAATCGATATTTCGGATGGCTTGGAGTAGTATACAGCCAAGGGAAATATCCCCAGATACAAACGAGAAAGAAGATTTCTGAGAAATACCTTTCTGTTCTCTGAGTTCATCTCACAGAGTTCCACCTTTCTGTTCATGCAGCTGTTTCCTAACACTCTTTTCGTTTAATCTGCTAAGTGATATTTGGGAGCGCATTGACGGCTACTGTGAAAAATGAAATATCTTCAGATAAAAACTGAAAGGAAGCATTCTGAGAAACTGCGTTGTGACGTGTGAATGCAACTCAAAGAGTTACACTTTTCTGTTCATTGATAAGTTTGCTAACAAAATTTTCTTGAACTTAGCAGTGGGAGATCTTTGCCCAATGAAGCTTATGGTGACATAGGAAATATCTTCAGATAACAAGTAGAAAGAAGCTTTTTGAAGAACTGCTTTATAATGTGTGAATTCAACTCACTGAGTTACAGCAGTATTTCATGCAGCTGTTTGCTAGTGCATTTTTTGTTGAATCTGAGAACCGATATTTGGATCGCTTGGAGGAGTATACAGCCAAAGGAAATATCCCCAGATAAAAATGAGAAAGAAGATTTCTGAGAAATGTCTTTCTGATCTCTGAGTTCAACTCACAGAGTTCCACCTTTCTGTTCATGGAACTGTTTGCTAACACTTTTCTCGTGGAACCTGCAAAGTGATATTTGGGAGCACAATTACGGCTACACTGAAAAATGAAATATCTTCAGATAAAAACTGAAAAGAAGAGTTCTGAAAAACTGCATTGTGACGTGTGAATGCAACTCACACAGTTACACTTTTCTGTTCATGTAGCTGTTTGCTAACACTCTTCTCCTGGAATCTGCAATGTAATATTTGGGAGCACATTGAGGGATACAGTGACAAAGGAAATATCTTCAGATAAAAACTGAAAGGAAGCGTTCTGAGAAACTTCTAAGTGACCTGTGCATTCATCTCACAGAGTTCCACCTTTCTGTTCATGTAGCTGTTTGGTAACAATCTTCTCGTGGAATCTGCTGAGTGATATTCGGGAGCAAATTGACGACAATAGTGAATAAGGAAATATCTTCAGATAAAAACTGGAAAGAAGTGTTGTGAGAAACTGCATTGTGACCTGTGAATGCAACTCACAGAGTTACACTTTTCTGTTCATTGATCTGTTTGCTAACACAGTTTTCTTGAAACCTGCAGTGCGATATTTCTTTGCCCAATGAAGCTTATGGTGACAAAGGAAAAGTCTTCAGATAAAAAGTAGAAAGAAGCTTTCTGAGAAACTGCTTTGTGATGTGTGAATTCTACTCACTAGTTACAGCTGTATTTCATGGAGCTGTTTGCTAGACCAGTTTTTGTTGAATCTGAAAACCGATATTTCGGATTGCTTGGAGGAGTATACAGCCAAAGGAAATATCCCCAGATAAAAACGTGAAAGAAGATTTCTGAGAAATGACTTTCTGATCTCTGAGTTCACCTCACAGAGTTCCACCATCTCTGTTCATGTAGCTGTTTGCTAACACTCTTCTCATGGAATCTGCTAAATGATATTTCGGTGCGCATTGATGGCTACAGTGTAAAAGGAAATATCTTTGGATTAAAACTGAAAGGAAGCGTTCTGAGAAACTTCAATGTTACCTGTGCATTCATCTCACAGAGTTCCACCTTTGTGTTCGTGTAACTGTTTGCTAAAAATCTTCTCGTGGAATCTGCTATGTGATATTTGCTAGCTCATTGACGGCTACAGTGAAAAAGGAAGTATCCTCAGATAAAACTGAAAAGAAGCGTTCTGAGAAACTGCATTGTGTCGTGTGAATGCATCTCACAGAGTTACACTTTTCTGTTCATTGATCAGATTGCTAACACAGTTTTCCTCAAATCTGCAGTGGGATATTTCTTTGACCAATGAAGCTTATGGTGACAAAGAAATATCTTCAGATAAAAAGTAGAAAAAAGCTTTCTGAGAAACTGCTCTGTGATGTGTGAATTCAACTCAGTGGGTTACAGCTGTATTTCATGGAGCTGTTTGCTAGTCCAGTTTTTGTTGATTCTGAGAACCGATGTTTCGGATCGCTTGGAGGAGTATACAACCAAAGGAAATATCGCCAGATAAAAATGAGAATGACGATTTCTGAGAAATGTCTTTCTGATCTCTGAGTTCATCTCACAGAGTTCCACCTTCCTGTTTATGTAGCTGTTTGCTAACATTCTTCTCGTGGAATCTGCAAAGTGATATTTGGGAGCGCATTGATGGCTACAGTGAAAAAGGAAATATCTTCAGATAAAAACTGAAAGGAATCGTACTGAGAAACTTCTATGTGACCTGTGCATTCACCTCACAGAGTTCCACTTTTCTGTTCATGTAGCTGTTTGCTAACTCTCCTCTCCTGGAATCTGCAGAGTGATATTTGGGAGCATATTGAGGGCTACTGTGAAAAAGGAAATATCTTCAGATAAATATTGAAAGGAAGCATTTGGAGGAACTTCTATGTGACCTGTGCATTCATATCACAGTGTTCCACCTTTTTGTTCATGTAGCTGTTTGCTAACATTCTTCTCGTGGAATCTGCTAAGTGATGTTTGGGAGAGCATTGACGGCTTCACTGAAAAGGGAAATATCTTCAGAGAAAAACTAAAAAGAAGCGTTCTGAGAAACTGCATTGTGACGTGTGAATGCAACTCACAAAGTTACACTTTTCTGTTCATTGATCAGTTTTCTAACACAGTTTTCTTCAAAACAGCAGTGGCATACTTCTTTGACCGATGAAGCTTATGGTGAGAAAGGAAATATCTTCAGATAAAAAGAAGAAAGAAGCTTTCTGAGAACCTACTTTGTGATGCATGAATTCAACTCACTGAGTTACAGCTGTATTTCAAGGAGGCGTTTGCTACTCCAGTTTTTCTTCAATCTGAGAATGGATATTTTGGATCACTTGGAGGAGTATACTGCCAAAGGTAACATCCCCAGATAAAAATGAGAAAGAAGATTTGTGAGAAATGTCTTTCTGGTCTCTGAGTACATCTCACAGAGTTCCACCTTTCTGTTCATGTAGCTGTTTACTAAAACTCTTCTCGTGGAATCTGCAAAGTGATATTTGGGAGCACATTGAGGGCTACAGTGAAAAAGCAAATATTGTCAGGTAAAAACTGAAAGGAATCATTCTGAGAAACTTCTATGTGACCTGTGCCTTCATATCAGAGAGTTCCACCTTTCTGTTCATGTAGCTGTTTGCTAACACTCTTCTCGTGGAATCTGCAAAGTGATATTTGGAAGCGCATTGAGGGTTTCAGTGAAAAAGGAAATATCCTCAGATTAAAAAAAGAAAGGAAGCGTTCTGAGAAACTTCTCTGCGACCTGTGCATTCATCTCACAGAGATCCACCTTTCTGTTCATGTTTGCTAACATCTTTCTCTTCTGTTTGCTAACACTCTTCTTGTGGATTCTACAAAGTGATATTTGGGAGTGCATTGATGGCTACAGTGAAATTGGAAATATCTTCAGATAAAAACTGAAAAGAAGCATTCTGAGAAACTGCATTGTGACTTGTGAATGAAACTCACAGAGTTTCACTTTTCTGTTGATTGATCAGTTTGCTAACACAGTTTCTTTAAATCTGCAGTGGGATATATCTTGGACCAATGAAGGTTACGGTGACAAAGGAAATATCTCCAGGTAAAAAGTTGAAAGAAACTTTCTGAGAAACTGCTTTGTGATGTGTGAATTCAACTCACTGAGTTACAGCTGTATTTCATGGAGCTGTTTGCTAGTCCAGTTTTTGTTGAATCTGAGCACCGAGAATTCGGATGGCTTAGAGGAGTATACAGCCAAAGGAAATATCCCCAGATAAAAACGAGAAAGAAGATTTCTGAGAAATGTCCTTCTGATCTCTGAGTTCATCTCACAGAGTTCCACCTTTCTGTGCATGTAACTGTTTGCTAACACTCTTCTCGTGGAATATGTAAAGTGATATTTGGGAGTGCATTGATGGCTACAGTTGAAAAGGAATTATCTACAGATAAAAGCTGAAAGGAAGCGTTCTAAGAAACTTCTATGTGGCCTGTGCATTCACCTCACAGAGTTCCAACTTTCTGCTCATGTAGCCGTTTGCTAACACTCTTCTCGTGGAATCTGCTAAGTGATATTTGGGAGCGTGTTGATGGCTACATTGAAAAAGGAAATATCTTTAGATAAAAACTGAAAGGAAGCGTTCTGAGAAACTTCTATGTGTCCTGTGCATTCACCTCATAGAGTTCCACCTTTCTGTTCATGTAGCTGTTTGCTAATAGTCTTCTCGTGGAATCTGCTAAGTGATATATGGGAGCACATTGAGGGCAACAGTGAAAAAGCAAATATATTTAGATAAAAACTGAAAAGAAGCGTTCTGAGAAACTTCTATGTGACCTGTAGATTCACTCACAGAGTTCCACCTTTCTCTTTTTGTAGCTTTTGCTAACACTCTTCTCCTGGAATCTGCAAGGTGATATTTGGGAGCGCTTTGAGGGCTTCAGTGAAAAAGGAAATATCTTCAGATAAATACTGAAAGGAAGCGTTATGAGAAACTTCTATGTGATCTGTGCATTCATCTCACAGATTTCCACCTTTCTGTTCGTGTAGCTGTTTCCTAACACTCTGCTCCTGGAATCTGCTAAGTGATATTTGGGAACCCATTGATGGCTACAGTGAAAAAGGAAGTATCTTCAAATAAAAACTGAAAAGAAGTGTTCTAAGAAACTGCATTGTGACATGTGAATGCAACTTCCAGAGTTACACTTTTCTGTTCATTGATCAGTTTGCTAATACAGTTTTCTTGAAATCTGCAGTGGGATATTTGAGACTGTTATTACGGATCCCTTTGTAGACTATACGGCCAAAGGAAATACATTCCGATACAAAAGAGAAAGAAGCTTTCTGAGAAACTACTTTGTGATCTGTGAATTCATCTCACAGAGTTATAGCTTTCCCCTCAAGAAGCCGTTTGCAAGGACTGTTCTTGTGGAATTTGCAAAGTGATATTTGGAAGCCCATGGAGGGCTATGGTGAAAAAGAAATTATCCTAAGATAAAAACTGGAAAGAAGCTTTGTGAGAAACTCCTTAGTGTTCCGTTAATTCATCTCACAAAGTTACAGCTTCGCCCTCAAGAAGCCGTTCGCTAAGACTGTTCTTGTGGAATTTGCAAAGTGACTTTTGGAAGCCCAAGGAGGGCTACAGTGAAAAAGAAAATATCCTCAGATAAAAACTGGAAAGAAGCTTTCTGAGAAATTGTTTTGTGATCTATGAATTCATCTCACAGAGTTACAGTTTTCCCCTCAAGAAGCCGTTCGCTAAGACTGTTCTTCTGGAATTTGCAAAGTAATATTTGGAAGCCCATGGAGGGCTACAGTGAAAAAGAAAATATCCTCAGATGAAAACTGGAAAGAAGCTTTCTGAGAAACTGCTTTGTGATCTGTGACTTCAACTCACTGAGTTTCAGCTGTATTTCGTGGAGCTGTTTTCTAGCCCTATCTGTGAAATCTGAGAACTGCTATTTCGGAACACGTGGAAGACTACAGGGTCAGAGGAAATATAATCTGATAAAAAAGAGAAAGAAGGTTTCTGAGAAACTTTTTGTGATCTGTGAATTCATCTCACAGAGTTACAGCTTTCCCTTCAAGAAGCCTTTCGCTAAGACTGTTCTTGTGGAATTTGCAAAGTGATATTTTGAAGCCCACGGAGGGCTATGGTGAAAAATAAGATATTCTGAGTTTAAAACTGGAAAGAAGCTTTTTAAGAAACTGCTTATTGATCTGTGAATTCATCTCAGAGAGTTACAACTATCCCCTCACGAAGCCGTTCCCAAAACTGTTCTTGTGGAATTTGCAAAGTGACATTTGGAAGCCCTTGGAGGGTTATGGTAAAAAAGAAAATATCCTCAGAAAAAGACTGGAAAGAAGCTTTCTGAGAAGCTGCTTTGTGATCTGTGAATTCATCTCACAGACTTGCAGCTTTACCCTCCACAAGCCGTTTGCTAAGACTGTCTTGTGGAATTTGCAAACTGATATTTGGAAGCCCATACAGGGCTATGGTGAAAAAGAAAATATCCTGAGATAAAAACCTGTAAGAAGTTTTCTGAGAAACTGCTTTTCGATGTGTGACTTCCACTCACTGAATTACAGCTGTGTTTCGTGGAGCTGTTTGCTAGCCCTATTTCTGTGGAATCTGAGAACTGATATTTCGGAACCCTTGGAAGACTATAGGGACAAAGGAAATATCCTCCAGTGAAGAAGAGCAAGACGCATTCTGAGAAACTTTTTCGTGACCTGTGAGTTCATCTCACAGAGTTACAACTTTCCCCTCTAGAAGCCTTTCGCTAAGACTGTTCTTGTGGAATTTGGAAAGTTTCATTTGGAAGCCCATGGAGGGCTACGGTGAAAAAGAAAGTATCCTCAGATTAAACTGGAAAGAAGCTTTCTGAGAAACTGCTTTGTGAACTGTGAATTTATCTCACAGAGTTTCATCCTTCCCCTCAAGAAGCTGTTCGCTAAGACTGTTCTTGTGGAATTTGCAAACTGATATTTGGAAGCCCATGGAGGGCAATGCGGAAAAAGGAAATATCCTGAGATAAAAACTGGAAAGAAGCTTTCTGAGAAACTGCTTTGTGATGTGAGACTTCCACTCATAGAGTTACAGATGTATTACTTGGAGCTGTTTGTTAGCCTTATTACTGTGGAATCTGAGAACTGATATTTCCAATCCCTTTGAAGGCTATAGGTCCAAAGGAAATATGCTCCGATAAAAATGAGAAAGAAGCTTTCTGAAAACTTCTTTGCGATCTGTGAATTCATCTCACAGAGATACAACTTTTCCCTGAAGAAGCCTTTTGCAAAGACTGTTCTTCTGGAATTTGCAAATTTACATTTGGAAGCCCATGGAGGGCAACGGTGAAAAAGAATATATCCCCAGATAAAAACTGGAGAGAATTATTCTGAGAAACTGCTTTGTGATGTGTGACTTCCACTCACTGAGTTACAGCTGTGTTTCGGGCAGCTGTTTGCTAGTCTTATTTTTGTGGAGTCTGAGAACTGATATTTCGGATCCCTTTGAAGACTATAGGGCAAAAGTAAATATCCTCTGATAAAAAGGAGAAAGAAGTTTTCAGAGAAACTTCTTTGTGATCTGTGAATTCATCTCACAGAGTTACAACTTTCCCCCTAAGAAGCCTTTTGCTAAGGCTGTTCTTGTGAAATTTACAAAGTAATAATTGGAAGCCAATGGAGGGCTCAGGTGGAAAAGAATATAACCTCAGATGAAAACTGGAAAAAAGCTTTGTGAGAAACTGCTTTGTGATCTTTGCATTCATCTCACAGAATTACAGCTTTCCCCTTGAGAATCCTTTCGCTGAGACGGTTCTTGAGAAATTTGCAAAGTGATAATTGGAAGCCCATTGAGGGAAATGGTGAAAAAGAAAATATCCTCAGATGAAAACAGGAAGGAAGCTTGCAGAGAAACTGCTTTGTGATCTGTGAATTCATCTCATAGAGTTACAGCTTTCCTCTAAAGAAGCCGGTCGCTAAGAGTGTTCTTGTGGAATTTGCAAACTGATAATTGGATGCTCATGGAGGGCTATGGTGAAAAAGAGAATATCCTCAGATAAAAACTGGAAAAAAGCTTTCTGAGAAAGTGCTCTATGATGTGTGACTTCCACGCACTGAGTTACAGCTGTATTTAGTGCAGCTATTTGCTAGGTTTATTTCTGTGGGATCTGAGAACCGATATTTTGGATCCCTTTGAAGGCTAAAGGGCGAAGGAAATATCCTACAATAAAAAGGAGAAAGAAGATTTCTGTGAAACTTCTTTGTGATCTGTGAATTCATCTCACAGAGTTGCAGCTCTCCCCTGAAGAAGCCTTTCGCTAAGAGTGTTCTTGTGGAATTTGCAACGTGATATTTGGAATCCCATGCTGGTCGATGGTGAAAAAGAAAATATCCTCAGATAAAAACTGGAAATATGCTTTCTGAGAAACTGCTTTGTGATGTGTGACTTCAACTCACTGAGTTCCAGCTGTATTTCGTTGAGCTGTTTGCTCTACTTATTTCTGTGGAATCCGAGAACTGATATTTCCTAACCCTTGGAAGACTATACAGCCAAAAGAAATATCCTCCCATAAAAAATAGAAAGAAGCTTTCTGAGAAACATTTTTGTGATCATTGAATTCATGTCACAGAGTTACAGCTTTCCCTTCAAGAAGCCGTTCGCTAAGGCTGTTGTTGTGAATTTGCAAAGTGATATTTGGAAGCCCATGGAAGGCTATGTTGAAAAAGAATATATCCTCAGATAAAAACTGGAAAGAAGTTTTCTGAGAAACTCTTTTATGATCTGTGAATTCATCTCACAGAGTTACAGCTTTCCCCTCAGGAAGCCATTTGCTAAGACTGTTCTTGTGGAATTTGTAAACTGATATATGGAAGCCCATGGAGGGCTATGGTGAAAATGAAATTATCCTCAGATAAAAACTGGAAAGAAGCTTTCTGAGAAACTGCTATGTGATGTGTGACTTCAACTCACTGAGTTACAGCTGTATTTCTTAAAG
The DNA here is from genome assembly GCF_003255815.1 of Theropithecus gelada. NCBI lineage: Eukaryota > Metazoa > Chordata > Mammalia > Primates > Cercopithecidae > Theropithecus > Theropithecus gelada. The sequence goes on along the minus strand of NC_037672.1, from coordinate 90,852,451 downwards.
CTGTTTGCTAGCCGTATTTCTGTTAAATCTGAGAACTGATATTTCGGAACCCTTTGAAGACTATAGGGCCAAAGGAAATATCCTCCGATAAAAATGAGAAAGAAGCTTTCTGAGGAACTTCTTTGTGATCTGTGAATTCATCACACAGAGTTACAGCTTTCCCCTGAAGAAGACGTTCGCTACGACTGTTCTTGTGGAATTTGCAAACTGATATTTAGATGCCATGGAGGGCTATGGTGAAAAGGAAAATATCTTAAGATAAAACTGCAAAGAAACTTTTTGAGAAAGTGCTTTGTCATCTGTGACTTCCACTCACTGAGTTACAGCAGTATTTCGTGTAACTGTTTGCTAGCCTTATTTCTGTGGAATCTAAGAAGTGATATTTCAGGTCCCTTTGAAGACTATAGGGCCAAAGGAAATATGCTCCAATAAAAAAGAGTAAGAAGCATTCGGAGAAACTCTTTTGTGATCTGTGAATTCATCTCACAGAGTTACAGCTTTCCCCTGAAGAAGCCATTCGCTAAGACTGTTCTTGTGAAATTTGCAAAGTTACATTGGGAAGCCCATGGAGGGCTATGGTGAAAAAGAAAATATCCTCAGATAAAAACAGAAAGGAAGCTTGCTGAGAAACTGCTTTGTGATCTGTGAATTCATCTCACACAGTTACATCTTTCCCCTCAGCAAGTCGTTCACTAAGACTGTTCTTCTGGAATTTGCAAATTGATATTTCGAAGCCCATGGAGTACTATGGTGAAAATGAAAATATCCTCAGATAAAAACTGGAAAGAAGCTTTCTGAGAAACTTCTTTGTGATCTGTGTATTCATCTCACAGAGTTACAGTTTTCCCCTCAAGAAGCCGTTCGCTAAGAATGTTCTTGTGAAATTTGCAAAGTGATATTTGGAAGCCCAAGGAGGGCTATAGTGAAAAATAATATATCCTCTGATAAAAACTGGAAAGAAGCTTCGTGAGAAACTGATTTGTGATGTGTGACTTCCACTCACTGAGTTACAGCTGTATTTCGTGGAGCTGTTTGCCAGCCTTATTTCTGTGGAATCTGAGAACTGATATTTCGGATCCCTTGGAAGACTATAGGGCCAAAGGAAATATCCTCTGGTAAAGAAGAGCGAGAAGCATTCTGAGAAACTTTTTTGTGATCTGTGAGTTCATCTCACAGAGTTACAGCTTTCCCTGCAAGAAGCCGTTTCCTAAGACTGTTCTTGTGTAACTTGCAAAGTGATATTTGGAAACCCATGGAGGGCTACGTTGAAAGAGAAAATATCCTGACATAAAAAGTGGAAAGATGCTTTCTGAAAAACTGATTTGTTATGTGTGACTTCCACTTACTGAGTTATAGCTGTGTTTGTGGATCTCTTTGCTAGCCTTATTTCTGTGGAATCTGACAACTGATATTTCGGATCCCTTGGAAGACTATAGAGTCAAAGGAAATATCCTCCGATAAAAATGAGAAAGAAGCTTTCTGAGAAACCTCTTTGTGATCTGTGCATTCATCTCACAGACTTACAGCTTTCCACTGAAGAAGCCTTTTGCTAAGACTGTTTTTGTTGATTTTGCAAACTTACATTTGGAAGATCAAGGAGGGCTATGGTGAAAAGGAAAATATCCTCAGATAAAAACAGAAAGGAAGCTTTTTGAGAAACTGCTTTGTGATCTGTGAATTCATCTCACAGAGTTACAACTCTCCCCTCAGCAAGGCATTCACTTAGACTGTTCCTGTGGAATTTACAAAGTGATATTTGGAAGCCCCTGAAGGAATGCAATGAAAAAGAAAATATCCTCAGATAAAAACTGGACAGAAGCTTTCTGAGAAACAGCTTTGTAATGTGTGACTTCCACTCACTGAGTTACAGCTGTATTTTGAGGAGCTGTTTGCTAGCATTACTTCCGTGGAATCTGAGAACTGATATTGGGGATCACTTGAAGACTACAGGGCCAAAGGAAATATCCTCCGATAAAAATGAGAAAGAAGCTTTCTGAGAATCTTCTTCGTGATCTGTGAATTCATCTGTCAGAGTGACAGCTTTTCCCTTAAGAAGCCTATCGTTAAGACTGTTCTTGTGGAATTTGCAAAGTGATATTTGGAAGCCCATGGAGGGCTATTTTGAAAACAAAATATCCTCAGAGAAAAACTGGAAAGAAGCTTTCTGAGAAACTGCTTTGTGATCTGTGAATTCATCTCAGAGAGTTACAGCTTTCCCCTCCAGAAGCCGTGCGAAAAGGCTCTTCTTGTGGAATTTGCGAAATGATATTTGGAAGCCCATATAGGGCTACGGTGAAAAAGATAATATCCTCAGATTAACACCTGAAAGAAGCTTTCTAAGAAACTGTTTTGTGATGTGTGACTTCCACTCACTGAGTTACAGTTGTATTTCGTGAAGCTGTTTTCTAGCCTAATTTCTGCGGAATTTGAGAACAGATATTTCGGATCCCTTTGAAGACTATAGGGCCAAAGGAAATATCCTCCGAAAAAATTGAGAAAGAAGCTTTCTGAGAAACTTCTTTGTGATCTGTGAATTCATCTCACAGAGATACAGCTTTCCCCTTAAGAAGCCTTTCGCTAAGAATGTTCGTGTGGAATTTGAAAAGTGATATTTGGAAGACCACGGAGGTCTATAGTGAAAAAGAAAATATCCTCAGTTAAAAACTGTAAAGAAGCTTTCTGAGAAACTGCTTTGTGTTCTGTAAATTCATCTCACAGAATTACAGCTTTCTCCACAAGACGGCGTTCGCTACGAATATTCTTGTGAAATTTACAGAGATATTTGGAAGGCCATAGAGGGCTATGGTGAAAAAGAAAATATCCTCTGATAAAAACTGGAAAGAAGCTTTCGGAGAAACTATTTTGTGTTCTGTTAATTCATCTCACAGAGTTACAGCTTTCCCCTCAAGAAGCCGTTCGCTAAGACAGTTCTTGTGAAATTTGCAAAGAGATGTTTGGAAGCCCATAGAGGGCTATGGTGAAAAAGGTAATATCCTCAGATTAAAACCTGAAACAAGCTTTCTGACAAACTGCTTTGTGATGTGTGACTTCCACTCAATGAGTTACAGCTGTATTTCATGGAGCTGTTTGCTAGCCTCATTTCTATGGGATCTGAGAACTGATATTTCGGATCCCTTTGAAGACTACAGGGACAAAGGAAATATCGTCGGAAAAAAATGAGAAAGAAGCTTTCTGAGAAATTTCCTTGTAATCTGTGAATTCATCTCACAGAGTTACAGCTTTCCCCTCAAGAAGTCTTTCGCTAAGAGTGTTCTTGTGGAATTTGCAAGGTGATATTTGGAAACCCATGGAGGGCTATGGTGAAAAAGATAATATCCTCAGATAAAAACTGGAAAGAAACTTTCTGACAAACTGCTTTGTGTTCTACTAATTCATCTCAAAGAGTTTCAGCTTTCCCCTCAAGAAGCCATTCGCTATGACTCTTTTTATGGAATTTGTAAAGTGATATTTGGAAGCACCTGGTGTGCTATGGTGAAAAGGAAAATATCCTCAGATAGAAACTGGAAAGAAGCTTTCTGAGAAACTGCTCAGTGTTCTGTTAATTCATCTCACAGAGTTACAGCTTTCCCCTCAAGAAGCCATTAGCTAAAACTGTTCTTGTGGAATTTGCAAAGTGATACTTGGAAGCCCAGTGTGGGCAATGGTGAAAGAGAAAATATCCTCAGATAAAAACTGTAAAGAAGCTTTCTGAGAAACTGCTTTGTGATGTGTGACTTTCACTTACAAAGTTACAGCTGTATTTCGTGGAGCTGTTTGCGAGCCTTTTTTTCTCTGGAATCTGAGAACTGATATTTTGGGTCCCTTTGAAGACTATAGATACAAAGGAAATACACTATGAGAAAAATTAGACAGAAGCTTTCTGAGAAACTGCTTTGTGATGAGTGACTTCCACTCACCGAGTTACAGCTGTATTTCATGGAGCTGTTTGCGAGCCTTTTTTTCTGTGGAATCTGAGAACTGATATTTCGGATCCCTTTGAAGACTATAGGACCAAAGGAAATATCTTACGATGAAAATGAGAAAGAAGCTTTCTGAGAAATTACTTTGTGATCTGTGATTTCAACTCACAGAGTTGCAGTAGTCCCTTCGAGAAGCTGTTCTTTAACACTGTTCTTGTGGAATTTGTAAAGTGATAATTGGAAGCCTATGGACGGCTATGGTGAATAAGAAAATATCCTAAGATAAAAACTGGAAAGAAACTTTCTGAGAAACAGCTTTGTGTTCTGCAAATTCATCTCAAAGACTTACAGCTTTCTCCTCAAGAAGCCGTTCGCTAAGACTGTTCTTGCGGAAATTGCAAAGCGATATTTACAAATCCATAGAGGGCTATGGTGAAAAAGAAATTATCCTCAGATAAAAACTTGAAAGAAGCTTTCTGAGAAACTGCTTTGTGATGTCTTTTTCCACTCACTGAGTTACTGCTGTATTTCGTGCAGTTGTTTGCTAGCTTTATTTCAGTGGAATCTGAGAACTGATGTTTCGGATCCCTTTGAAGTCTATAGGGCCAAAGGAAATATCCTGCATTAAAAATGAAAAAGAAGCTTTCTGAGAAACTTCTTTGTGATCTGTGAATTCATCTCACAGAGTTACAGCTTTCCCCTCAAGAAGACTTTCGTTAAGACTGTTCTTGAGGAATTTGCAAAGTGATATTCAGAAGCCCATGGAGGGCTATGGTGAAATAGAAATTATCCTCAGATAAAAACTGAAAAGAAGCTTTGTGAGAAACTGCTTTGTGTTCTGTTAATTCACTTCACAGATTTACAGCTTTTCCCTCAGAAGCCTTTCTCTAAGACTGTTCTTGTGGAATTTGCAAAGAGATATTTGGAAGCCCATAGAGGGCTATGGTGAAAAAGAAAATATACTCAGATAAAAACTGGAAAGAACCTTTCTGATAAACTGCTTTGTGATGTGTGACTTCCACTCACTGAGTTACAGCTGTATTTCGTGGAGCTGTTTGCTGACCTTATTTCTGTGGAATCTGAGAACTGATGTTTCGGATTCCGTTGAAGACCATAGGGCCAAAGGAAATATCCTCCAATAAAAATGAGAAAGAAGCTTCCTGAGAAACTTCTTTTTGATCTGTGAATTCATCTCAGAGTTGCAGGGTTCCCCTCAAGAAGCTGTTCATTAAGACTGTTCTTGTCAAATTTGCAAAGTGATATTTGGAAGCCCATGGAGGACTGTGGAAAAAAGAAAATATCCTGAGATAAATACTGGAGAGAAGCTTTTTGAGAAACTGTTTAGTGTTCTGTTAATTCCTCTCATTGAGTTACAGCATTCCCTTCAAGAAGCCATTCGCTAAGAATGTTCTTGCTGAATTTGCAAGGTGATATTTGGAAGCCCAAGGGGGTTTATGTTGAAAAAGAAAATATCCTTAGAAAAAAACTGGAAAGAAGCTTTCTGAGAAAATGCTTTGTGTTCTGTTAATTCATCTCACAGAGTTACAGCTTTCCCCTCAAGAAGCCGTTCGCTAAGTCTATTCTAGTGGAATTTGCAAAGTGATACTTGGAAGCCCATAGAGGGCTACGGTGAAAAAGAAAATATCCTCACATAAAATCTGGAAGGAAGCTTTCTGACATACTGCTTTGTGATGGGTGACTTCCAATCACTGAGTTACAGCGGTATTTCGAGGAGCTGTTTGCTAGCCTTATTTCTGTGGAATTTGAGTACTGATATTTCGGATCTCTTTGAAGACTATAGGGTTAAAGGAAATATCCTCCGATAAAAATGAGAGAGAAGCTTTCCGAGAAGCTTCTTTGTGATCTGTGAATTCATGTGATAGTGTTGCAGCTTTCCTCTCTAGAAACCTTTCATTAAGACTGTTCTTGTGGAATTTGCAACGTGATATTTGGAAGCCCATGGAGGGCTCTGGTGAAAAAGATAATATCCTCAGTTAAAAACTGGAAAGAAGCTTTCTGAGAAACTGCTTTGTGATGTGCGACTTCCACTCACTGAGTTAAAGCTGCATTTCATGGAGCTGATTGTAAGCCTTGTTTCTGTGGAATCTGAGAACTGATATTTCTGATCAGATTGAAGACTATAAGGCCAAAGGATATATCCTCTGATAAAAATGAGAAAGAAGCTTTCTGAGACACTTCTTTGTGATCTGTGAATTCATCTCACAGAGTTACAGCTTTTCCCTCAAGAAGCGTTTCGCTAAGACAGTTTTTGTGGAATTTGCAAAATGATATTTGGAAGCTAATGAAGGCCTATGGTAAAAAAGAAAATATCCTCAGACAAAAACTGGAAAGAAGCATTCTGAGAAACTGCTTAGTGTTCTGTTAATTCATCTCACAGAGTTACAGCTTTCCCCTCAAGAAGCCGTTCGCTACGACTGTTCTCGTGGAATTTGCAAAGTGATATTTGGAAGGCATTAGAGGGCTACGTTGAAAAAGAAAATGTCCTCAGAGAAAAACTGGAAAGAAGTTTTCTGAGAATCTGCTTTTGATATGAGACTTCCACTCACTGAATTACAGCTGTATTTCATGTCGCTGTTTGCTAGCCTTATTCTGTGGAATCTTAGAACTGATATTTCGGATCCCTTTGAAGATATAGGGCCAAAGAAAATATCTTCTGATAAAAATGAGAAAGAAGCTTTCTGAGAAACTTCTTTGAGATCTGTGAATTCATCACACAGAGTTGCAGATTTCCACTCAAGAAGCAGTTCGCTAAGGTTGTTCTTGTGGAATTTGCAAACTGGTATTTGGAAGCCCATGGAAGGCCATGGTGAAAGAGAAATTATCCTCAGATAAAAACTGGAATGAAGCTTTCTGAGAAACTGCTTTGTGATCTGTGAATTCATCTCACAGAGTTTCAGCTTTCCACTCAAGAAGCCGTTCGCTAAGAATGTTCTTGTGAAATTTGCAAAGTGATATTTGGAAGCCCATAGAGGGCTATGGTGAAAAAGAAAATATCCTCAGATAAGAACTGGAAAGAAGGTTTCTGAGAAACTGCTTTGTGATGTGTGACATCCACTCACTGAGTTACAGCTGTATTTCCTGGAGTTGTTTGCTAGCCTTATTTCCGTGGAATCTGAGAACTGATATTTCAGATCCCTTAGAAGATATAGGGCCAAGGGAAATATCCTCCAATAAAAATGAGAAAGAAGCTTTCTGAGAAACTTCTTTGTGCTCTGTGAATTCATCTCACAGAGTTGTAGCTTTTAACTCAAGAAGCCTTTCGTTAAGACTGTTCCTGTGGTATCCGCCAAATGAAATTTGAAAGCCAATGGAGGACTATGGTGAAAAAGAAAATTACCTCAGATAAAAACTGGAATGAAGCTTTCTGAGAAACTGCTTTGTGTTGTGTTAATTCATCTCTCAGAGTTACAGCTTCCCATAAAAAAGTCATTCGCTAAGACTGTTCTTGTGTAATTTGCAAAGTGATATTTTGAAGCCCATGGAGGGCTATGGTGAACAAGAAAATATCCTCACAACAAAACTGCAAAGAAGCTTTCTGAGAAACTGCTTTGTGTGTGTGACTTCCACTCACTGAGTTACAGCAGTATTTCGTGGAGCTGTTTGCTAGGCTTTTTTCTGTGGAATCTGAGAACTGTTATTTGGGATCCCTTTAAAGACTATAGGGCCGAAGGAAATATCCTCCAATACAAATGAAAAAGAAGCTGTCTGAGAAACTTCTTTGTGATCTGTGAATTCATCTCACAGAGTTACAGTTTTCCCCTCAAGAATATTATCGCAAAGACTGTTCTTGTGGAATTTGCAAAGTGATATTTGGAAGCAAATGTAGGGGTATGGTAAAAAAGAAAATATCCTCAGATAAAAACTGGAGAGACGCTTTTTGAGAAACTGCTTTGTATTCTGTTAATTCATCTGACAGAGTTACAGCTTTCCCCTCAAGAAGCCGTTCGCTAATACTGTTTTTGTGGAATTTACAAGGTGATATTTGGAAGCCCTTAGTGGGCTATGTTTAAAAACAAAATATCCTCAGATAAAAACTGGAAAGAAGCTTTCTGAGAAACTGCTTTGTGATATTTGACTTCCAGTAACTGAGTTACAGCTTTATTTCATGTAGCTGTTTGCTAACCATATTTCTGTGGAAACTTAGAACGGATATTTCAGATCCCTTTGAATATATAGGGCCAAAGGAAATATCCTCTTATAAAAAAGAGAAAGAAACATTCTGAGAAATTTTTTGAGATCTGTGAATTCATTTCATAGAGTTACAGCCTTCCCCTCAAGAGGACTTTCGCTAAGACTGTTCTTATGGAATTTGCAAAGTGATATTTGGAAGCCCATGGAGGGCTATGGTGAAAAAGAAAATATCCTCAGATAAAAACTGAAAAGAAGCTTTGTGAGAAACTGATTTGTGTTCTGTTAATTAATCTCACAGAGTTACAGCTTTCACCTCAAGAAGCCTTTCGCTAATACAGTTATTATGGAATGTGCAAAGGGATATTTGGAAGCCCATGGAGGGCAATGGTGAAAAAGAAAATATCCTCAGATAAATACTGGAAAGAAGCTTTCTGAGAAACTGCTTTGTGATGTGTGACTTCCACTCACTGAGTTACAGCTGTATTTCATGGAGCTTTTTATTAGCCTGTTTTCTGTGAATTCTGAGAACAGATATTAGGGATCCCTTTGAAGCCTATAGGCCAAAGGATATATTCTTCAATAAAAATGAGCAAGAAATTTCCTGAGAAACTTCTTTGTAATCTGTAAATCATCTCACCGAGTTACCGCGTTCCCCTCAAGAGGCCTTTTGCTAAGATTTTTCTTCTGGAATTTTCAAAGTGATATTTTGAAGCCCATGGAGGCCTATGGGGAAAAAGAAAATATCTTCAGGTAAAAACTGGAAAGAAGCTTTCTGAAAAACTGCTTTGTGTTCTGTTAATTCATCTCACAGAGTTACCGGTTTCCCCTGAAGAAGCAGTTCTCTAAGACTGTTCTTAAGGAATTTTCTGGGTGATATTTGGAAGCCAATGGAGGGCTATGTAGAATAAGAAAGTATCCTCAGATAAAAACTGGAAAGAAGCTTTCTGAGAAACTGCTTTGTGATCTGTGAATTCATCTCCCAGAATTGCAGCTTTCCTCTCAAGAAGCCATTCGCTAAGATTGTTCTTGTGCAAATTTCAAGGAGATATTTGGACGCCCAAGGAGGGCTAGGGTGAAAAAGAAAATATCATCAGATAAATATTGGAAAGAAGATTTCTGAGAAAGTGCTTTGTGATGTGTGACTTCCACTCACTGACTTACAGCTGTATTTCCATGAGCTGTTTGCTAGACTTATTTCTATGGAATCTGACAACTGATATTTCGGAACCCTTTGAAGACTATAGGACCAAAGGAAAAATCCTACGATTAAAATGAGATAGAAGCTTTCTGAGAACCTTCTTTGTGATCTGTAAATTCTCCTCACAGAGTTACAGCGTTCCTCTCAAGAAGCCATTCGCTAAGACTGTTCTTGTGGAATCTGCAAAGTGAAATTTGGAAGCCCATGAAGGGCTACGTTGAAAATGAACATATTCTCAGATAAAAACAGGAATGAAGCTTTCTGAGAAACTGTTTGTGTTCTGTTAACTCATCTCTCAGAGTTACAGATTCCCCTTAAAAACCCGTTCGGTAAGACTGTTCTTGTTGAATTTGCAAAGTGATATTTTGAAGCCCATGGAGGGCTATAGTAAAAAGGAAAATATCCTCAGATAAAAACTGGAAAGAAGATTTCTGAGAAACTCTTTGGTGATGTGTGACTTCCACTCACTACTTTACAGCTGTATTTCGTGGAGCTGTTTGCTAGCCTTATTTCTGTGGAATCTGAGAACTGATATTTGGGATGCCTTCGAAGGCTATAAGGCCAAAGGATATATCCTACGATAAAAACGAGAAAGAAGCTTTCTGAGAAACTTCTTTGTGATCTTTGTATTCATCTCACAGAGTTACAGCATTCCCCTCAAGAATCCTTTCACTAAGACTGTTCTTGTGAAATTTGCAAAGTGATATTTGGAAGCCCATGCAGGGCTATGGTGAAAAAGAAAATATCCTCAGATAAAAACTGGACAGAAGCTTTCGGAGAAACTGCTTTGTATTGTGTGACTTCCACTCACTGAGTTACAGCTCTATTTCGTGTAGCTGTTTGCTACGGTTATTTCTGTGGAATCTGAGAACTGATATTTCGGATTCCTTCAAAGACTATAGGGCCAAAGGAAATATCCCCTGATAGAAAAGAGAAAGAAGCTTTCTGAGAATATTCTTTGTGATCTGTGAGTTCATCTCACAGAGTTACAGTTTTCCCCTCAAGAAGACTTTCGCTAAGGCTGTTCTTGTGGAATTTTCAAAGTGACATTTGGAAGCCCACGGAGGGTTATAGGGAAAAACAAAATATCCTCAGATAAAAACTGGAAAGAAGCTTTCCACGAAACTGCTTTTCGATGTGTGACTTCCACTCACAGAGTTACAGCTGAATTTCCTGGAGCTGTTTGCTAGCCTTATTTCTGTGGATTGTGAGAACTGATATTTCGTATCCTTTTGAAGACTATAGGGCCAAAGGAAATAACCTCCTTTAAAAAAGAGAAAGAAGCTTTCTGAGAAACTTCTTTGTGTTCTGCGAAATCATCTCACAGAGTTACAGCTTTCCTCTCAAGAAGCCTTTCGATAAGACAGTTCTTGTGGGATTTGCAAAGTGATATTTGGAAGCCCATGGAGGGCTCTGCTGAAAAAGAAAATATCCTCAGATAAAAACTGGAAAGAAGCTTTCTGAGAAACTGCTAAGTGTTCTGTTAATTCATCTCACAGAGTTACAGCTTTCCACTCCAGAAGCCTTTTGCTAAGTCTGTTCTTGTCGAATTTGCAAAGTGATATTTGGAAGCCCGTAGAGGGCTATGGTGAATAAGAAAATATCCTCAGAGAAAAAGTGAAAAGAAGCTTTCTGAGAAACTGCTTTGCGATATTTCGGATCCCTTGGAAGACTATAGGGCCAAAGAAAATATCCTACGATAGAAATGAGAAAGAAGCTTTCCTGGGACCTTCTTTGTGATTTCTGACTGCATCTCACTTAGTTCCAGCTTTCCCCTCAAGAAGCCTTTCGCTAAGGCTGTTCTTGTGGAATTTGCAAAGTGATATTTGGAATCCCATAGATGGTTATGGTGAAAAAGCAAATATCCTGAGAAAAAAACTGGAAAAACTTTCTGAGAAAGTGCTTTGTGATGTGTGACTTTCACTCACTGAGTTACAGCTCTATTTCGTGAATCTGTTTGGTAGCCTTATTTCTGTGGAATCTGAGAACTGATATTTCGGATCCCTTTGAAGACTATAAGGCCAAACGAAATATCCTCTGATAAAAAAGAGAAAGAAGGTTTCTGAGAAACTTCTTTGTGTTCTGTAAAAACATCTAAAAGAGTTACAGCTATCCCCTCAAGAAGCCTTTTGCTAAGGCTATTCTTGTGGAAATTGCAAAGTGATATTTGGAAGCCCATGGAGGGCTATGGTGAAAAAGAAAATATACTTAGATAAAAATTGAAAACAAACTGTCTGAGAAACTGCTTAGTGTTCTGCTCATTCAATTCACAGAGTTACAACTTTCCCCTCAAGAAGCAGCTCGCTAAGATAGTTGTTGTGAAATTTGCAAAGTGATATTTGGAAGCCCTTAGAGGACTATGGTGAAAAAGAAAATATCCTCAGAGAAAAACTGAGATGAAGCTTTCTGAGAAACTGCTTTGTGATGTGTGACTTCCACTCACAGAGTTACAGCTGTATTTACTGGATCTGTTTGCTAGCCTTATTTCTGTGGAATCTGAGTACTGATATTTCGGATCCCATGGAAGACTATAAGGCCAAAGGAAATATTCTCCGATATAAATGAGAAAGAAGCTTTCTGAGAAACTTCCTTGTGATCTGCGAAATCATTACACAGAGATACAGCTTTATCCTCAAGAAGTCTTTCGCTAAGGCTGTAGTTGTGGAATTTGCAAAGTGATATTTGCACGCCCCTGGAAGGCTATGGGGAAAAAGAAAATATCCTCAGAAAAAACTGGAAAGAAGCTTTCTGAGAAACTGCTTTGTGTTCTGATAATTCATCTCACAGAGTTACAGCTTACCTCTCAAGAAGAAATTCGCTAAGACTGCTCTTGTGGAATCTGCAAAGTGATATTTGGAAGCCCATAGAGGGCTACAGTGAAAAAGAAAATATCCTCAGATAACAACTGGAAAGAAGCTTTCTGAGAAACTGCTTTTGTGATGTGTGACTTCCACTCCCAGAGTTACAGCTGTATTTCGTGGATCAGTTTGCTAGCCTTATTTCCGTGGAATCTGAGAACTGATATTTCGGATCCCTTTGAAGACTATAGGGCCAAAGTTTATATCCTCCAATAAAAAAGAGAAATAAGATTTCTGAGAAACTTCTTTGTGTTCTGTGAAATCGTCTCACAGAGTTACAGCTTTCCCCTCAAGAACCCATCACTCAGACTGTTCTTGTGGAATTTGCAAAGCGATATTTGGAAGCGCATGGAGGGCTATGGGGAAAAAGAGAATATCCTCAGACAAAAATGTAAAGAAGCTTTCTGAGAAACTGCTTAGTGTTCTGTTAATTTATCTCACAGAGTTACAGCTTTCCCCTCAAGAAGCTGTTCGCTAAGACTGCTCTTGTGGAATCTGCAAAGTGATATTTGGAAGCCCCTAGAGGGCTATGATGAAAAAGAAAATATCTTCAGAGAAAAACTGGAAAGAAGCTTTCTGAGAAATTGCTTTGTGATGTGTGACTTCCACTCACAGAGTTACAGCTGTATTTCGTGGTGCTGTTTGCTAGCCTTATTTCTGTGGAATCTGAGAACTGATATTTCGGATCCCTTTGAAGACTGTTGGGCCAAAGGAAATATCCTCCTATAAAAAAAGAGAAAGAAGCATTCTGAGAAACTTCTTCGTGTTCTGTGAAATCATCTCACAGATTTACAGCTTTCTCCTCAAGAAGTTTTTCGCTAAGACAGTTCTTGTGGAATTTGCAAAGTGATATTTGGAAGCCCATGGAGAGCAATGGTGAAAAAGAAAATATCATCAGAGAAAAACTGGAAAGAAAATTTCTGAGAAACTGCTTTGTGATGTGTGACTTCCACTCACAGAGTTACAGCTGTATTTCATGGAGCTGTTTGCTAGCGTTTTTTCTGTGGAATCTGAGAACTAATATTTCGGATCCCTTTGAAGACTGTAGCGCCAAAGGAAATGTCCTCCGATAAAAAAGAGAAAGAATCTTTCTTAGAGACTTGTTTGTGTTCTCTGAAATCATCTCAGAGAGTTACAGCTTTCCCCAAAATGTCCCATTCGCTAAGACTGTTCTTGTGGAATTTGGAAAGTGATATTTAGAAGCCCTCAGAGGGCTATGGGGAAAAAGAAAGTATCCTCAGATAAAAACTAGAAAGAAGCTTTCTGAGAAACTGCTTAGTGTTCTGTTAATTCATCTGACAGAGTTACAGCTTTCCTTTCAAGAAGCCGTTAGCTAAGACTGTTGCTGTGGAATTTTCAAAGTGATATTTGGAAGCCCCTAGAGGGTTATGGTGAAAAAGAAAATATCCTCCTAGAAAAACTGGAAAGAAGCTCTCTGAGAAACTGCTTTGTGATGTGTGACTTCCACTCACAGAGTTACAGCTGTATTTCGTGGAGCTGTTTGTAACCCTTATTTCTGTGGATTCTGTGAACGGATATTTCGGATCCCTTTGAAAACTATACGGGCAAAGGAAATATCCTCCTATTAAAAAGAGAAAGAAGCTTTCTGAGAAACTTCTTTGTGTTCTGTGAAATCGTCTCACAGAGTTAAAATTTTTCCTCAAGAAGCCGTTCGCAAACACTGTTCTTCTTGTATTTGCAAAGTGACATTTGGAAGTCCATAGATGGCTATGGTGAAAAAGAAAATATCCGCAGATAACAACTGGAAAGAAGCTTTCTGAGAAACTGCTTTGTGATGTGTGAATTCTACTTACAATGTTACAGCTTTCCCCTCAATAACCCGTTTGCTAAGACTGTTCTTGTGCAATTTGCAAAGTGATACTTGGGAAATCATAGAGGGCTATGGTGAAAGAGAAAATATACTCAGAGAAAAACTGGAAAAAAACTTTCTGAGAAACTGCTTTATGATGTGTGACTTCCACTCACAGAGTTACAGCTGTATTTCGTGGAGCTGTTTGCTATCCTAATTTCTGTGGAATCTGATAACTGATATTTCGGATCCCTTTGAAGACTATAGGGCCAAAGGAAATATCCTCCGATAAAAAAGAGAAAGAAGCTTTCTGAGAAACTTCTTTGTGTTCCGTTATATCATTTCAGAGTGTTACAGCTTTTCCCTCAAGAAGTCTTTCGATAAGACTGCTCTTGTGGAATTAGCACAGTGATATTTGGAAAAGAAGCTTTCTGAGAAACTGCTTTGTGATGTGTGACTTCCACTCTCAGAGTTAAAGCTGTATTTCGTGGAGCTGTTTGCTAGTGTTATTTCTGTGGAATCTGAGAACTGATATTTCGAATCCCTTTGAAGACTATAGGGCCAAAGGAAATATCCTCCGATATAAAAGAGAAAGATGCTTTCTGCGAAACTTCTTTGTGTTCTGTAAAATCATCTCACGGAGTTACATCTTTCCGCTCAAGAAGCCTTTCTCTAAGACTGTTCTTGTGGAATTTGCATAGTGATATTTGTAAGCTCATGGAGGGCTATGGTGAAAAAGAAAATATCCTCAGATAAAAACTGGAAAGAAGCTTTGTGAGAGACTACTTAATGTTCTGTTAATTAATCTCAGAGATTTACAGCTTTCCTTTCAAGAAGCTCTTCGCTAAGACTGTTCTTGTGGAATTTTCAAAGTGACATTTGGAAGCCCATTGAGGGCTACGGTGAAAAAGAAAATATCCTCAGATAAAAACTGGAAAGAAGCTTTCTGAGAAACTGCTTAGAGTTCTGTTAATTTATCTCACAGAGTTACAGCCTTCCCCTCAGAAAGCCGTTTGCTAAGACTGTTCTTGTGGAATTTTCAAAGTGACATTTGAAGCCCACAGAGGGCAATGGAGAAAAAGAAAATATCCTCAGAGAAAAACTGGAAAGAAGCTTTCTGAGAAACTGCTTTGTGATGTGTGACTTCCACTTACAGAGTTACAGCTGCATTTTGTGGAGCTGTTTGCTAGCCTTATTTCTGTGGAATCTGAGAACTGATATTATGGATCCCTTTGAAGACTATAAGGCCAAAAGAAATATCCTCTGATATAAAAGAGAAAGAAGTTTTCCGAGAAACTTCTTTGTTTTCTGTGAAATCATCTCAGACAGTTACAGCTTTCCCCTTAAGAAGCCTTTCGCTAAAACTGTTCGTGTGGAATTTGCAAAGTGATAATTGGAAGCCCATGGTGGGCTATGGGGAAAAAGAAAATATCCTCAGATAAAAACTGGAAAGAAGCTTTCTGAGAAACTGCTTTGTGTTCTCTGAATTCATCTCACAGTGTTACAGATTTCCCCTGAAGAAGCCTTTCGGTAAGACTGTTCTTGTGGAATTTGCAAAGTGATATTTCAAAGGCCATAGAGGGTTATGGTGAAAGAGAAAATATCCTTAGAGAAAAACTGGAAAGAAGCTTTCTGAGAAACTGCTTTGTCATGTGTGACTTCCATTCACTGAGTTACAGCTGTATTTCGTAGAGCTGTTTGCTAGCCTTATATCTGTGGATTCTGAGAAATGATACTTCGGATCCCTTTGAAGACTATACGGCCAAAGGAAATATCCTCTGATAAAAAAGAGTAAGAAGCTTTCTGTGAAACTTCTTTCTTTTCTAGAAATCATCTCAGAAAGTTACAGCTTTCGCCTCAAGAAGCCTTTAGTTAAGGCTATTCTTGTGGAATTCTCAAAGTGATATTTGGAAGCCCATTGAGGGCTACGGTGAAAAAGAAAATATCCTCAGAGAAAAACTGGAAAGAAGCTTTCTGAGAAACTGCTAGTGTTCTGCTAATTCATTTCACAGAGTTACAGCTTTAGCCTCAAGAAGGCTTTCGCTTTGACTGTTCTTGTGGAATTGGCAAAGTGATATTTGGAAGCTCATAGAGGGCTATGGTGAAAAGGAAAATATCCTCAGAGAAAAACTGGAAAGAAACTTTTTTGGAAAGTGCTTTGTGATATGTGACTTCCACTCACAGAGTTACAGCTGTATTTGGTGGAGCTGTTTTCTAGCCTTATTTTTGTGGAATCTGAGAACTGGTATTTCGGATCCCTTTGAAAACAATAAGGCCAAAGGAAATATCCTCCGAATAAAAAGTGAAAGAAGCTTTCTTTTTTTTTTTAAATTAATTTATTATTATTATACTTTAAGTTGTAGGGTACATGTGCATAACGTGCAGGTTTGTTACATATGTATACTTGTGCCATGTTGCTGTGCTGCACCCATCAACTCGTCATTTACATCAGGTATAACTCCCAATGCAATCCCTCCCCCGTCCCCCCTCCCCATGATAGGCCCCGGTGTGTGATGTTCCCCTTCCTGAGTCCAAGTGATCTCATTGTTCAGTTCCCACCTATGAGTGAGAACATGCGGTGTTTGGTTTTCTGTTCTTGTGATAGTTTGCTAAGAATGATGGTTTCCAGCTGCATCTATGTCCCTACAAAGGACACAAACTCATCCTTTTTTATGGCTGCATAGTATTCCATGGTGTATATGTGCCACATTTTCTTAATCCAATCTGTCACTGATGGACATTTGGGTTGATTCCAAGTCTTTGCTATTGTGAATAGTGCTGCAATAAACATACGTGTGCATGTGTCTTTATAGCAGCATAATTTATAATCCTTTGGGTATATACCCAGTAATGGGATGGCTGGGTCATATGGTACATCTAGTTCTAGATCCTTGAGGAATCGCCATACTGTT
>NC_037672.1:90809223-90830603 GCF_003255815.1 Theropithecus gelada | reverse complement strand
TGGTGTATAAGAATGCTTGTGATTTTTGCACATTAATTTTGTATCCTGAGACTTTGCTGAAGTTGCTTATCAGCTTAAGGAGATTTGGGCTGAGACAATGGGGTTTTCTAAGTATACAATCATGTCATCTGCAAACAGGGACAATTTGATTTCTCCTTTTCCTAACTGAATACCCTTGATTTCTTTCTCTTGCCTGATTGCCCTAGCCAGAACTTCCAACCCTATGTTGAATAGGAGTGGTGAGAGAGGGCATCCCTGTCTTGTGCCCGTTTTCAAAGGGAAATTTTCCAATTTTTGCCCATTCAGTATGATATTGGATGTGGGTTTGTCATAAATAGCTCTTATTATTTTGAAGTACGTTCCATCAATACTGAATTTATTGAGCGTTTTTAGCATGAAGGGCTGTTGAATTTTGTCAAAAGCCTTTTCTGCATCTATTGAGACAATCATGTGGTTCTTGTCTTTGGTTCTGTTTATATGTTGGATTATGTTTATTGATTTGCGAATGTTGAACCAGCCCTGCATCCCAGGGATGACGCCCATTTGATTATGGTGGATAAGCTTTTTGATGTGTTGCTGAATCCGGTTTGCCAGTATTTTCTTGAGGATTTTTGCATCGATGTTCATCAGGGATATTGGTCTAAATTTCTCTTAAAAAGTGAAAGAAGCTTTCTAAGAAACTTCTTTGTGTTCTGTGAAATCGTCTCATAGAGTTACAGTTTTCCCCTCAAGTAGACTTTCGCTAAGCCTCTTCTTGTGGAATTTTCAAAGTGACATTTGGTAGCCCTTGGAGAGCTATGGTGAAAAAATAAATATCCTCAGATCAATAGGGGAAAGAAGCTTTCTGAGAAACGGCTTAGGGTTCTGTTAATTCATCTCACAGAGTTACAGCTTTTCCCTCAAAAATCCGTTTGCTAAGACTGTTCTTGTGGAATTGGCAAAGTGATATTTGGAAGCTCATAGAGGTCTATGGTGAAAAAGAAAATATCCTCAGATACAAAATGGAAAGAAGCTTTCTGAGAAACTGCTTTTTGGTGTCTGACTTCCACTCATAGAGTTACAGCTGTAATTCGTGGAGCTGTTTGCTAGCCTTATTCTGTGGAATCGGAAAACAGATATTTGGTTCCCTTTGAAGACTATAGGGCCAAAGGAAATATCCTCTGATAAAAAAGAGAAAGAAGCTTTCTGAGAAACTTCTTTGTTTTCTGTGAAATCATATCACAGAATTACAGCTTTCCCCTCTAGAAGCCGTTCGCTAAGACTGTTCTTTTGGAATTTGCAAAGTGATATTTGGAAGCCCATGGAGAGCTGTGGTGCAAAAAATAATATCCTCAGATAAAAACTGGAAAGAAGCTTTCCGAGAAACTACTTAGTGGTCTGTTAATTCATCTGAGAGAGTTACAGATTTCCCCTCAAGAAGCCTTTCGCTAAGGCTGTTTTTGTGGAATTTGCAAAGTGATATTTGGAAGCTCATGGAAGGCAACGGTGAAAAAGATAATATCCTCATAGAAAAACTGGAAAGAGGCTTTCTGAGAAACTGCTTTGTGATGTGTGACTTCCACTCACAGAGTTACAGCTGTATTTCGTGGAGCTGTTTGATAGTCTTATTTCTGTGGAATCTTGGAACTGATATTTCAGAACCCTTTGAAAACTATAGGGCCAAAGGAAATATCCTCCGTTAGAAAAGAGAAATAAGCTTTCTGAGAAACTTCTTTGTTTTCTGTGAAGTCATCTCACCAAGTTACAGCTTTCCCCTCAGGAAGCCGTTCGCTAAGACTGTTCTTGTGGAATTTGCAAAGTGGTATTTCGAAGCCCATGGTGGGCTATTGTGAAAAAGAAAACATGCACAGATAAAAACTGGACAGAAGCTTTCTGAGAACCTGCTTTGGGATGTGTGACTTCCAACACAAGGTTACAGCTGTATTTCGTGGAGCTACTTCTATCCTTATTTCTGTGGAATCTGAGAACTGATATTTCGGATCCCTTAGAAGACAATAGGGCAAAAGAAAACATCCTCCGATAAAAAAGAGAAAGAATCTTTCTGGGAAACTTCTTTGTGTTCTGTGAAATCACCTCACGGAGTTACAGCTTTCCCCTCAAGAAGCCTTTCACTAACACTGTTTTTGTGGAATTTGCAAAGTGATATTTGGAAGCCCATGGAGGGCTATGGTGAAAAAGAAATTATCCTCAGATAAAAACTGGAAAGAAGCTTTGTGAGAAACTCCTTAGTGTTCCGTTAATTCATCTCACAAAGTTACAGCTTCGCCCTCAAGTAACCATTCACTAAGACTGTTTTTGTGGAAATTACAAGGTGATATTTGGAAGCCCATAGAGGGCTATGATGAAAAAGAAAATATCCTCAGAAAAATACTGGAAAGATGCTTCATGAGAAACTGCTTTGTGATGTGTGACTTCCACTCATAGAATTACAACTGTATTTCGTGGAGCTGTTTGGTAGCCTTATTTTTGTGGGGTCTGAGAACAGATATTTCGGATCCCTTTGAAGACTATAGGGCCAAAGGAAATATCCTGCGATAAAAAAGAGAAATAAGCTTTATGAGAAACTTCTTTGTGTTTGGTGAAATCATCTCAGAGAGTTATAGCTTTCCCCTCAAGAAGCCTTTCGCTAAGACTATTTTTGTGGAATTTGCAAAGTGAAAAAAGAAACAACTTTCTCAGACAGCTTCTTTCTCATTTCTATCGGAGGATATTTCCTTTGGCCGTATAATCTTCCAAGGCATCCGAAATATCAGTTCTCAGATTCCACAGAAAAGAAGGCTAGGAAACAGCTGCACGACATACAGCTATAACATCGTTAGTGGAAGTCACACATCACAAAGCAGTTTCTCAGAAACCTTCTTTCTCATTTTATCGGAGGATATTTCCTTTGGCCCTATAGTCTTCCAGGGGAAAGCTGTACCTCTGTGAGATGAATTCAGAGAACACAAAGCAGTTTCTCAGAATGCTTCCTTCAAGTTTTTATCTGAGGATATTTTTTTTTCCCCCATTGCCCTCCGTTGGCTTCTAAATATCACTTTGGACATTCCACAAGCTCAGTCTTAGCGAAAGTCTTCTTGAGGGGAAAGCTGTAACTCTGTGAGATGAATTAACAGGACACCAAGCAGTTTCTCAGAAAGCTTTTTTCCAGTTTTCATGTGAGAATATTTTCTTTTTCACTATAGCCCGCTATGGGCTTCCAAATATCACTTTGCAAATTCCACAAGAACAGTCTTAGTGAACGGCTTCTTGAGGGGAAAGTTGTGACTCTATGAGATGAATTAACAGAACACTAAGCAGTTTCTGAGAAAACTTCCTTGCAGTGTTTCTCTGAGGATATTTTCTTTTTCATCATAGCCCTCTATGGGCTTCCAAATATCACTTTGCAAATTTCACAAGAACAGTCTTAGCGAACGGCTTCTTGAGGGGAAAGCTGTAACTCTGTGAGGTGAATTAATAGAACAGTAAGCAGTTTTTCAGAAAGCTTCTTTCCACTTTTTTTCTGAAGATATTTTCTTTTTCACCATAGCCCTCCATGGGCTTCCAAATATCACATTGCAAATTCCACAAGAACAGTCTTAGCGAATGGCTTCTTGAGGGGAAAGCTGTAACTCTGTGAGATGAATTCACAGAACACAAACCATATTCTCAGAAAGCTTCTTTCCAGTTTTTCTCTGAGGATATTTTCTTTCTTCAACTTAGCCTTCTATGGGCTTCCAAATATCACTTTGCGAATTCCACAAGAACAGGCTTAGCGAGCGGCTTCTTGAGGGGAAAGCTGTAACTCTGTGAGATGAATACACAGAACACAAAGCAGTTTCTCAGAAAGCTTCTTTCAAGTTTTTCTCTGAGAATATTTTCTTTTTCCCCATAGCCCTCCAACGGCTTCCAAATATCACTTTGCACATTACGCTAGCACAGTCTTAGCGACAGGCTTCCTGAGGGGAAAGCTGTAAATCTGTGAGATGAATTCCGAGAAGACAAACCAGTTTCTCAGAAAGCTTCTTTCCAGTTTTTATCTGAGGATATTTTCTTTTTCCCCAGCCCTCCATGAGCTTCCAAATATCACTTTGCCAATTCCACAAGAACAGTCTTAGCGAAAGGCTTCTGGAGAGGAAAGCTGTAACTGCCTGACATGATTTCACAAAAAACAAAGAAGTTTCTCAGAAAGCTTCTTTCTCTTTTTTATCTGAGGATATTTCTTTTGGCCCTATAGACTTCAAATGGATCCGAAATATCAGTTCTCTGATTTCATAGAAATAAGGCCAGCAAACAGTTCCACGAAATACAGCTGTAACTCTCTGAGTGGAAGTCACACATCACAAAGCAGTTTCTCAGAAATCTTCTTTCCAGTTTTTGTCTGAGGATATTTTCTTTTTCACCATAGCCCTCCGTGGGCTTCCAAATGTCACTTTGCAAATTCCACAGAAACTGTCTTAGCGAACGCCTTCCTGACGTGAAAGCTGTAATTCTGTCAGATGAATTAACAGAACACTAAACAGTGGCTCAGAAAGCTTCTTTCAAGTTTTTATCTGAGGATATTTTCTTTTTCACCATAGCCCTCCATGGGCTTCCAAATATCACTTTGCAAATTCCATAAGTACAGTCTTAACGAAAGGCTTCTTGAGGGGAAAGCTTTAACTGTCTGAGATGATTTCAAAGAAAACAAAGAAGCTTCTCAAAAAACTTCTTTCTCTTTTTTATCTGAGGATATTTCGTTTGGCCCCGTAGACTTCAAAGGGATCCGAAATATCAGTTCTCAGATTACACAGAAATAAGGCTAGTAAACAGTTCCAAGAAATACAGCTGTAACTCTGTGAGTGGAAGTCACACATCACAAAGCAGTTTCTCAGAAAGCTTCTTTCCAGTTTTTATCTGAGGATATTTTCTTTTTCACCATAGTCCTCCACGGGCTTCCAAATATCACTTTGCAAATTCCACAAGAACTGTCTTAGCCAACGGCTTCTTGAGGGGGTATCTGTAACTCTGTGAGATGATTTCACAGAACACAAGAAGTTTCTCAGAAAGCTTCTTTCTCTTTTTTTTCGGAGTTTATTTCCTGTGGCCCTATAGTCTTCAAAGGGATACAAAATACCAGTTCTCAGTTTCCACAGAAATAAGGGTAGCAAACAGCTGCACGAAATACAGCTCTAACTCTGTAAGTGGAAATCACATATCACAAAGCAGTTTCTCAGAAATCTTCTCTCCAGTTTTTCTCTGAGGATATTTTCTTTTTCACCGTAACCCTCTAAGGGCTTCCAAATGTCACTTTGAAAATTCCGCTAGAACAATTACCAAACGGCTCTTTGAGGGGAAAGCTGTAATTCTGTGAGATGAATTAACAGAAAACTTAGCAGTTTCTTTGAAAGCTTCTTTCCAGTTTTTCTCTGAGCATATTTTCTTTTTCACCATAGCCCTCCATGGGCTTCCAAATATCACTTTTCAAATTCCACAAGAACAGTCTTAGCGAAAGCCTTCTTGAGGTGAAAATTGTAAATCTGTGAGATGATTTCACAGAACACAAAGAAGTTTCTCAGACGGCTTCTTTGTCTTTTTTATCGGAGGATTCTTCCTTTGGCTTTTAGTCTTCAAAGGGATTCGAAATATCAGTTCTCAGATTCCACAGAAATAAGGCTAGCAAACAGCTCCAGGAAATACAACTGTAACTCTGTGAGTGGAAGTCACACATCACAAAGCAGTTTCTAAGAAAGCTTCCTTCCAGTTTTTTTCTCAGCATATTACGTTTTTCACCATCGCCCTCCATGGGATTCTAAATATCACTTTGCAAATCCAAAAGAACCGTCCTAGCGAAAGGCTTCTTGAAGGGAAAGCTGTAACTCTCTTAGATGATTTCACAGAAATAATAGAAGTTCTCAGAATGCTTCTTTCTGTTTTTTATCGGAGGATATTTCCTTTTCTCTATAGTCATCAAAGGATTCGGAAATATCAGTTCTCATATTCCACAGAAATAAGACTAGCAAATAGCTATACGAAATACAGCTGTAACTCTGCGAGTGGAAGTCACACATCACAAAGCAGTTTCCCACAAAGCTTCCTTCCAGTTTTTCTCAGAGGATATTTTCTTTTTCCCCATAGCCCTCTATGGGCTTCCAAATATCACTTTGCAAATTCCACAAGAACAGTCTTAGCGAACGACTTCTTGGGGGAAAGCTGTAACTCTGTAAGATGAATTAACAGAACACTAAGCAGTTTCTCAGAAAGTTTCTTTAAAGTTTTTATCAGAGGATATTTTCTTTTTCATCATAGCCCTCCACGAGCTTCCAAATATCACTTTGTAAAGTCCACAAGAACAGTGTTAGCGAACAGCTTCTTGAAGGGAAATCTGTAACTCTGTGAGATGAATTAACAGAACACTAAGCAGTTTCTCAGAAAGCTTCTTTCCAGTTTTTATCTGAGGATATTTTCTTTTTCACCATAGCCCTCTATGGGCTTCCAAATATCACTTTGCAAATTCCACAAGAACAGTCTTAGCGAAAGGCTTCTTGAGGTGAAAGCTGTAACACTGTGAGATGATTTCAGAGAAGTAAAAGAAGTTTCTCAGAAAGCTTCTTTCCACCTTTTATCTGAGGATATTTTCCTTTTCTCCATAGCCCTCCAAGGGCTTCCATATATCACTTTGCAAACTCCACAAGAACAGTCTTAGCGAAGAGCTTCTTGAAGTTAAAGCTGTAACTCTGTGAGATGAATTAGCAAAACACTAAGCAGTTTCTCAGAAAGCTTCTTTCCAGTTTTTATCTGAGGTATTTTTCTTTTTCACCATAGCTTTCCATGGGCTTCCAAATCTCACTTTGCAAATTCCATGAGAAAAGTCCTCGCAAAAGCATTATTGAGGGGAAAGCTGTAACTCTGTGAGATGACTTCATAGAAAACAAAGAAGTTTCTCATATAGCTTCCTTCTCTTTTTTATCGAAGGATATATCCTATGGCCCTATAGTCCTCAAAGAGATCCGAAATATCAGTTCTCAGATTCCACAGAAATAAGATTAGAAAGCAGCTCCACGAAATACAGCTGTAACCCTGTGAGTGGAAGTCACACGTCCCAAAGCAGTTTCTCAGAAAGCTTCTTTCCAGTTTTTCTCTGAGGATATTTTCTTTTTCACCATCGCCCTCTAAGGGCTTCCAAATATCACTTTGAAAATTCCACATGAAGACTCTTAGCAAACGGCTTCTTGAGAGGAAAGCTGTAACTCTGTGAGATGAATTAACAGAACACTAAGCAGTTTCTCAGAAAGCTTCTTTCCAGTTTTTATCTGAGGTATTTTTCTTTTTCACCGTAGCCCTCCATGGACTTCCAAATATCACTTTGCAAATTACACAAGAACAGCCTTATCGAAAGGCTTCTTGAGGGTAAAGCTGTAACTCTTTGAGATGATTTCACAGAACACAAAGAAGTTTCTCAGAAAGCTTCTTTCTCTTTTTTATCAGAAGACATTTCCTTTGGCCCTATAGTCTTCAAAGGGATCGGAAATGTGAGTTCTCAGATTCCAAATTTAAAAAGCTAGCAAAGAGCTCCATGAAATACAGCTGTAATTCTATGAGTGGAACTGACACATCCCAAAGCAGTTTCTCAGAAAGTTTCTTTCCAGTTTTTATCTGAGGTTGCTTTCTTTTTCACCGTAGCCCTCCATTGGCTTCCAAATATCACTTTGCAAATTCCAAAAGAACAGACTTAGCAAACAGATTGTTGAAGGGAAAGCGGTAACTCTGTGAGATGATTTCGCAAAACAGAAAGAAGTTTGTGAGAAAGCTTCTTTCTCTTTTTTATCGGAGAATATTTCCTTTGGCCCTATAGTTTTCAAAGCGATCTGAAATATCACTTCTCAGACTCCACAGAAATAAGGCTAGCAAACAGCTCCAGGAAATACAGCTGTAACTCTGTGAGTGGAAGTCACACATCACAAAGCAGTTTCTCAGAAATTTCTTTCCAGCTTTTCTCTGAGGATATTCTCTTTTTCACCATAGAGCACTTGGGGCTTCCAAATATCTATTTGCAAATTCCTGAAGAAGTGTCTTAGTGAATGACTTCTTGAGGGGAAAGCTGTACCTCTGTGAGATAATTTCACAGAACAGAAAAATATTCTCAAACGGCTTCTTTGTCTTTTTTATGGGATGATATTTTCTTTTTCACCATAGCCCTCCATGGGCCTCCAAATATCACTTTGAAAATTCCACAAGAACAGTCTTAGCAAACAGCTTCTTGAAGGTGGAGCTCTATCACTGTGAGTTGAATTAACAGAACATTAAGCAGTTTCAAAAAAAGCTTCTTCCCAGTTTTAATCTGAGGATATTTTCTTTTTCACCATAGGCCTCCATGGGCTTCCGAGTATCACTTTGCAAATTCCACAAGAACATTCTTAGCGAAAGACTTCTTGACGGTAAAGCTGTAACTCTGTGAGATGATTTCACAGAACACAAAGAAGTTTCTCAGAAAGCTTCTTTCTGTTTTTTATCAGTGGATATTTCCTTTGGCCCTATACTCCTCAAAGAGATCCAAAATATCAGTTCTCAGATTCCACAGAAAAAAGACTAGCAACAGCTCCACGAAATACAGCTGTAACTTTGTGAGTGGAAGTCACACATCACAAAGCAGTTTTCAGAAAGTTTCTTTCCAGTTTTTCTCTGAGGATATTTTCTTTTTCACGATAGCCCTCTAAGGGCTTCCAAATATCACTTTCAAATTCTACAGAACAGTCTTAGAGAACGGCTTCCTGAGGGGAAAGCTTTAACTCTGTGAGATGAATTAACAGAACACTAAGGTGTTTCTCAGAAAGCTTCTTTCCAGTTTTTATCTGAGGATGTTTTCTTTTCCACCGTAGCCCTTCATGGGCTTCCAAACAGCACTTTGCAAATTCCACAAGAATAGTCTAGGGAACAGCTTCTTGAAGGTAAACCTGTAACTGTGTGAGATGAAATAACATAACATTAAGCAGTTTCAAGGAAAGCTTCTTTCCAGTTTTTATCGGAGGATATTTTCTTTTTCACCATAGCTCTCCATGGGCTTCTGAATATCACGTTGCAAATTCCACAATAACAGACTTAGCGAAAGACTTCTTGAGGGGAAAGCTGTAACTCTCTGAGATGATTTCACAGAAATAAGAGAGGTTTCTCAGAAAGCTTCTTTCTGTTTTTTATCGGAGGATATTTCCTTTGGCCCTATAGCCTTCAAAGGGATCCGAAATATCAGTTCTCAGATTCCACAGAAATAAGAGTAGCAAACAATTCCACGAAATACAGCTGTAACTCTGTAAGTGGAAGTCACACATCAGAAAGTAGTTTCTCAGAAAGCTTCTTTCCAGTATTTCTCTGAGGATATTTTCTTTTTCACCATAGGCCTCTATGGGCTTCAAAATATCACTTTGTAAATTCCACAAAAACACTCTGAGTGAACGGCTTCTTGAGGGGAAAGCTGTAACTCTGTGAGATGAATTAACAGTACACTAAGCAGTTTCTCAGAAAGCTTCTTTCCAGTTTTTATATGAGGATATTTTCTTTGTAACCATAGCCCTCCATGGGATTCCGAATATCACTTTGCAAATTCCACAAGAACAGTCTTATCGAAAGGCTTATTCAGGGTAAAGCTGTAACTCCCTGAGATGATTTCACAGAACACAAAGAAGTTTGTGTAAAAGCTTATTTCTCTTTTTTATCAGAGGATATTATCTTTGACCCTATAGTTTTCAAAGGGATCCGAAATATCAGTCCTCAGATTCCACAAAAATAAAGCTAGCAACAACTCCACGAAATACAGCTCCAACTTTGTGAGTGGAAGTCACACATCACAAAACAGTTTCTCAGAAAGTTTCTTTCCAGTTTTTCTCTGAGGATATTTTCTTTTTCACCATAGCCCTTAAAGGAGGCTTCCAAATATCACTTTCAAATTCCACAGAACAGTCTTAGAGAATGGCTTCTTGAGGGGAAAGCTTTAACTCTGTGAGATGAATTAACAGAAAACTAAGCAGTTTCTCAGAAAGCTTCTTTCCAGATTTCATCTGAGGATATTTCCTTTTTCACCATAGCCCTCTATGGGCTTCCAAATATCACTTTGCAAATTCCACAAGACCTGTCTTAGCGAAAGGCTTCTTGAGGGGAAAGCTGTAACTCTGTGAGATGATTTCACAGAACACAAAGAAGGTTCTCAGAAAGCTTCTTTCTCTTTGTTATCGGAGGATATTTCCTTTGTCCCTAAACTCTTCAAAGGGATCCGAAAAATCTGTTCTCAGATTCCACAGAAATCAGGCTAGGAAAGAGATCCACGAAATACAGATGTAACTCTGTGAGTGGAAGTCACACATCACAAAGCAGTTTCTCAGAAAGTTTCTTTCCAGTTTTTCTCTGAGGATATTTTCTTTTTCACCATAGCCCTCAAAGGGCTTCCAAATATCACTTTCAAATTCCACAGAACAGTCTTAGAGAACGGCTTCTTGAGGGGAAAGCTTTAACTCTGTGAGATGAATTAACAGAAAACTAAGCAGTTTCTCAGAAAGCTTATTTCCAGATTTCATCTGAGGTATTTTTCTTTTTCACCACAGCCCTCAATGAGCTTCCAAATATCACTTTGTAAATTCCACAAAAACAGTCTTAGTGAAAGGCTTCTTGAGGGGAAAGCTGTAACTCTGTGAGATGATTTCACAGAATACTAAGAAGTTTCGGCCGGGCGTGGTGGCTCAAGCCTGTAATCCCAGCACTTTGGGAGGCCGAGACGGGCGGATCACGAGGTCAGGAGATCGAGACCATCCTGGTTAACACGGTGAAACCCCGTCTCTATTAAGAAATACAAAAAACTAGCCGGGTGAGGCGGCGGGTGCCTGTAGTCCCAGCTACTCGGGAGGCTGAGGCCGGAGAATGGCGTGAACCCGGGAGGCGGAGCTTGCAGTGAGTTGAGATCCCGCCACTGCACTCCAGCCTGGGCGACAGAGCGAGACTCCGTCTCAAAAAAAAAAAAAAAAAAAAAAAAAAAAAAAAAAAAAAAAAAAAAAAGAATACTAAGAAGTTTCTCAGAAAGCTTCTTTCTCATTTCTATTGTAGGATATTTGCTTTGGCCCTATAGTCTTCAAGGGATCTGAAATATCAGTTACTCAGATTCCACAAAAATAAGACTAGAAAACACCTCCACAAAATACAGCTGTAACTCTGAGAGTGGAAGTCACACATAAGAAAGCATTTTATAGGAAAGGTTCTTTCCAGTTTTTCTCTGAGGATATTTTCGTTTTCACAATATTCTTCTACTGGCTTCCCAATATCACTTTGCAGATTCCACAAGAACAGTCTTAGCGAAAGGCTTTTTGAGGTGAAAGCTGTAACTCGGTGAGATGATTTCACAGAAAACAAAGAAGTTTCTCAGAAACCTTCCTTCTCTTTTTTATTGGAGGATATTTAATTTGGACCTATAGACTTCAAAGGGATCCGAAATATCAGTTCTCAGATTCCACAGAAACAAGGCTCGCAAACAGCTCCAGGAAGTAGAGCTGTAACTCAGTGAGTGGAAGTCACACAACACAAAGCAGTTTCACAGAAAGCTTCTTTCCAGTTTTTGTCTGAGGATATTTTCTTCTTCACCATAGCCCTCTAGGGGCTTCCAAATATCACTTTGCAAATTCCACAAGAACGGTCTTATCGAAAGGCTCCTTGAGGGGAAATCTGTAACTCTGTGTGATGAATTAACAGAACACAAAGAAGTTTCTCAGAAAGTTTCTTTCCACTTTTTTTCTGAGGATATTTTCTCTTTCACCATAGCCCTCTATGGGCTTCCAAATATCACTTTGCAAATTCCACAAGAACATTCTTAGCGAAAGGGTTCTTGAGGGGAAATCTGTAACTCTGTGAGATGGTTTAACAGAACACAAAGACGTTTCTCAGAAACCTTCTTTCTCTTTTTTTATCGGAGGATATTTCTTTTGACCCTATAGTCTTCAAACAGATCCGAAATGTCAGTTCTCAGAATCCACAGAAATAAGGCTAGTAAACAGCTCCACGATATACAGCTGTAACTCTGTGAGTCGAAGTCACACATCACAAGGCAATTCCTCAGAAAGCTTCTTTCCAGTTTTTCTCTGAGGATATTTTCTTTTTCACCATAGAACACTTTGGGCTTCCAAATATCACTTTGCAAATTCCAGAGGAACAGTCTAAGTGAACGGCTTTTTTAGGGGAAAGCTGTAACTCTGTGAAATGAATTAACAGATCACTAAGCAGTTTCTCAGAAAGCTTCTTTCCAGTTTTTATCTGAGGATATTTTCTTTTTCACCATAGCCTTCCATGGGCTTCCAAATATCACTTTGCAAATTGCACAGGAACAGTCTTATCGAACAGCATCTTGAAGGGAAAGCTGTATATCTGTCAGATGAATTGACAGAACACTAAGCAGTTTCTGAGTAAGCTTCTTTCCAGTTTTTATCTGAGGTATTTTTCTTTTTCACAGTAGCCCTCCATGGGCTTCCAAATATCACATTGCAAATTCCACAAAAACACACTTAACGAAAGGATTCTTGAGGGGAAAGCCCTAACTCTGTGAGATGATTTCATAGAAATCAAAGAAGTTTCTCAGAAAGAATCTTTCTCTTTTTTATCGGAGGATGTTTTCTTTGGCCCTATAGTCTTCAAGGGGATCCGAAATATTGGTTGTCAGATTCTACAGAAATAAGGCGAGCAAACAAGTGCACGAAATACAGCTGTAACTCTGTGAGTGGAAGTCACACATCACAAAACAGTTTCTCAGAAAGCTTCTTTCCAGTATTTATCTGAGAATATTTTCTTTTCACCATAGCCCTCCATGGGCTTCCAAATATCACTTTCGAAATTCCACAAGAACGGTCTTAGAGAAAGGCTTCTTGAGGGGAAAGCTGTAACTCTGTGAGATGAATTTACACATCACAAATTAGTTTCTCAGAAAGTTTCTTTCTCTTTTCTATCGGAGGATATTTCCTTTTGCCTTGTAGTCTTCAAAGGGATCCGAAATATCAGTTCTCTGAATCCACAGAAATAAGGCAAGCGAAGAGCTCCACGAAATACAGCTGTAACTCTGTGAGTGGAAGTCACACATCACAAAGCAGTTTTTCAGATAGCTTCTTTCCAGTTTTTATCTAACGATATTTTCTTTTTCCCCATAGCCCTCCATATGCTTCCAAATATCACTTTGCGAATTCCACAAGAACAGTCTTAGCGAAAGGCTTCTGGAGTGGAAAGCTGTAACTCTGTGAGATGAATTCACAGATCACAAGGAAGTTTCTCAGAAAGCATCTTTATCATTTCTATCGGAGGATATTTCCCTTGACCCTGCAGTCTTCTATGGGATCCGAAATATCACTTCTCAGATTCCACAGAAATAAGGCGAGCAAACACCTCAATGAAATACAACTATACCTCAGTGAGCGGATGTGACATATCACAAAGCAGTTTCTCTAAAAACTTCTTTCCAGTTTTTCTCTGAGGATATTTTCGTTTTCACCATAGCCCTCTATGGGATACCAAATATCACATTGCAAATTACACAAGAAGAGTCTTAGTGAACGGCTTCATGAAGGGAAAGCAGTAACTCTGCGAGATGAATTCACAGAACACAAAGCAGTTTCTCAGAAAGCTTCTTTCCAGTTTTTATCTGAGGACATTTTCTTTTTCACCATAGCTCTCTATGGGCTTCCAAATATCACTTTGCCAATTCCACAAGAACAGTCTTTGCGAACGGCTTCTTGAGGGGAAAGCTGTAACTCTGTGAGATGAATTCACAGAACACAAAGCAGTTACTCAGAAAGCTTCTTTCCAGTTTTTATCTGAGGATATTTTCTTTTTCCCCATAGCCCTCCATGGGCTTCCAAATATCACTTTGCAAATTCCACAAGAACAGTCTTATCGAAAGGCGCCTTGAGGGGAAAACTGTAACTCTGTGAGATGAATTTACAGATCATAAGAAGGTTTTTCAGAAGGCGCCTTGAGGGGAAATCTGTAACTCTGTGAAATGACTTCACAGATCACAAGGAAGTTTCTCAGAAAGCTTCTTTCTCATTTCTCTCAGAGGATATTACCTTTGGCCCTATAGTCTTCCAAGGGATCCGAAATATCAGTTCTCAGATTCCACAGAAATAACGCTAGCAAACAGCTCCACAAAATACAGCAGTAACACAGTGAGTGGAAGTCACACAACACAAAGCAGTGTCTCAGAAAACTTCTTTCCAGTTTTTATCTGAGCATATTTTCTTTTTCCCCATAGCCACTCATCAGCTTCCAAATATCACTTTGCAAATTCTACAAGAACAGTCTTAGCGAACGGCTTCTTGAGGGGAAAGCTGTAACTCTGTGAGATGAATTCACAGAACACAAAGCAGTTACTCAGAAAGCTTCTTTCCAGTTTTTATCTGAGGATATTTTCTTTTTCACGAAAATATCCTGAGAGAAAAACTGGAAAGAAGCTTTCTGAGAAACTGCTATGTGATGTGTAACTTCCACTCACTGAGTTACAGCTGTAGTTCGTGGAGCTGTTTGCTAGCCTTATTTCTGTAGAATCTGAGAATTGATATTTCGGATCTCTTGGAATAGTATAGGGCCAAAGGAAATATCCTACGATAAAAATGAGAAAGAAGCTCCCTGAGAAACTTCTTTGTGACCTGTGAATTCATCACACAGAGTTGCGGCTTTCCTCTCAAGACGCCTTTCGTTAAGACTGTTCTTGTGGAAGTTGCAAAGTGATATTTGGAACCCCATAGAGGGCTATGGTAAAAAAAGAAAATATCCTCAGATAAAAACTGGAAGGAAGCTTTCTGAGGAAGTGATTTGTGTTCTGTGAATACATCTCACAGAGTTTCAGCTTTCCCCTGAAGAAGTCGTTCACTAAGACTGTTCTTGTGGAATTTGCAAAGTGATATTTGGAAGCCTATAGAAGGCTATGTTGAAGAAAGAAAATATCCTCAGAGGAAAACTGGAAGGGAACTTTCTGAGAAACTACTTTGTGTTCTGTGAATTCATGTCACAAAATTACAGCTTTCCCCTCAAGAAGCCATTCGCTAAGACTGTTCTTGTGGAATTTACAAAATGATATTTGGAAGCCCATGGAGGGCTATGGTGAAAAAGAAAATATTCTCGGATATAAACTGGAAGGAAACTTTCTGAGAAATTGCTTAGTGTTCTGTTCATTCATCTCACAGAGTTACAACTTTGCCCTCATCTCACAGAGTTACAACTTTCCCCTCAAGAAGCCGTTCGCTAAGACTGTTCTTGTGGAATTCGCAAACTGATATTTATAAGAACACAGGGTAGTTGTACCCTACAACTTAAAGTATAATAATAATAAATAAATTAAAAAAAAAATTCAAAAAAAAAAAAAAAAAAAGAACACAGAGGGCTATGTTAAAAAAGAAAATCTCCTCAGAGAAAAACTGAGACGAAGCTTTCTGAGAAACTGCTTTGTGATGTGTGACTTCCACTCACTGAGTTATAGCTGTATTTCCTGTAGCTGTTTGCTAGCCTTATTTCTGTGGAATCTGAGAACTGATATTTCAGATCCCTTTGAAGACTATAGGGCCAAAGCAAATATCTTCCAATAGAAATGAGAAAGAAACTTTCTGAGAAACTTCCGGGTCATCTGTGAAATCACTTCACAGAGTTACAGCTTTCCCCTCAACAAACCTTTTGCAAAGGCTGTTCTTCTGGAATTTGCAAAGTGATATTTGGAAGCCCATAGAGGGCTACGGTGAAAAAGAAAATATCCTTAGAAAAAAACTGGATAGAAGCTTTCTGAGAAACTGCTTTGTGATGTGTGACTTCCGATCACTGAGTTACAGCTCTATTTCATGAAGCTGTTTGCTAGCCTTATTTCTGTGGTATCTGAGAACTGATATTTTGGATCCCTTGGAAGACGATGGGGCCAAAGGAAATATCCTCCGATATAAATGAGAAAGAAGCTTTCTGAGAATCTTCCTTGTGATCTGTGAAATCATTACACAGAGTTACAGCTTTCCCCTCAAGAAGCCTTTCGCTAAGGCTGTTCTTGAGGAATTTGCAAAGTGATATTTGCACGACAATGGAAGGCTATGGGAAAAAGAAAATATCCTCAGATAAAAACTGAAAGAAGCTTTCTGAGAAACATCTTTGTGTTCTTTGAATTCATCTCACAGAGTTACAGCTTTCCCCTCAAGAAGCCGTTCGCTAGGACTGTACTTGTGGAATTTGCAAAGTGATATTTGGAAGCCCATAGAGGACTATGGTGAAAGACAAAATATCCTCAGAGAAAAACTGGAAAGAAACTTTCTGAGACACTGCTTTGTGATGTGTAACTACCACTCACAGAGTTACAGCTGTATTTCTTGGAGCTGTTTGCTAGCCTTATTTCTGTGTAATCTGAGAACTGATATTTCGGATCCCTTTGAAGACTACAGGGCCAAAGGAAATATACTCGGATAAAAAAGAGAAAGAAACTTTCTGAGAAACTTCTTTGTGTTCTGTGAAATCATCTCACAGAGTTACAGCTTTCTCCACAAGAAACCTTATGCTAAGATTGTTCTGGTGGAATTTGCTAGGTGATATTTGGAAGTCTATGGAGGGCTATGGGAAAAAAGAAAATATCCTGAGATAAAAACTGGAAAGAAACTTTCTGAGAAACTGCTTAGTGTTCTGTTAATTCGTCTCTCAGTGTTACATATTTTCCCTCAAGGAGACGTTCGCTAAGACTGTTCTTGTGGAATATGCAAAGTGATATTTGGAAGCCCATATAGGGCTGTGGTGAAAAAGAAAATCTCCTCAGAGAAAAACTGGAAAGAGGCTGTCTGAGAAACACCTTTGTGATGTGTGACTTCCACTAACAGAGTTACACCTGTATTTCGTGGAGCTGTTTACTTGCCTTATTTCTGTGCAATCTGAGAACTGACATTTCGGATCAATTTTAAGACTATAGGGTCAAAGCAAATAACCTCCAATAGAATTGAGAAAGAAGCTTTCTGAGAAACTTCCTTGTGATCTGTGAAATCATTTCACAGAGTTACAGCTTTCCCCTCAAAAAGCCTTTCGCTAACGCTGTTCTAGTGGAATTTGCAAAGTGATATTTGGAAGCCCATATAGGGCTGTGGTGAAAAAGAAAATCAGAGAAAAACTGGAAAGAAGCTTTCTGGGAAACTGCTTTGTGATGCATGACTTCCACTCACTGTGTTACAGCTGTATTTCCTGGAGCTGTTTGCTAGCCTTATTTCTGTGGAATCTGAGGAGAGAGATTTCGGATCCCTTTGAAGACTATAGGGCCAAAGGAAATATCCTTCAATGTAAATGAGAAAGAAGTAGTCTGAGAAACTTCCTTGTGATCTCTGAAATCATTTCACAGAGTTACAGCTTTGCCCTCAATAGGACTTTTGCTAAGGCTTTTTTTGTGGAATTTGCAAAGTGTTATTTGGAAGCCCATAGAGGGCTACTGTGAAAAACAAAATATCCTGAGAAAAAAACTGGAAAGAAGCTTTTTGAGAAACTGCTTTGTGATGTGTGACTACCACTCACTGAGTTACAGCTCTATTTCTTGAAGCTGTTTGCCAGCCTTATTTCTGTGGAATCTGAGAACTGATATTTCAGATTCCGTGGATGTCTATAGGGCCAAAGTAAATATCTTCCGTTATAAATGAGAAAGAAACTTTCTGAGAAACTTCCTTGTGATCTGTGAAATCATCTATGGGTGTTACAGCTTTCCCCTCAAGAAGCCTTTTGCTAAGACTATTCTTGTGGAATTTGCAAAATGATATTTGGAAGCCCTTGGAGGGGTATAGTGAAAAAGGAAAGTACCTCAGATAAAAACTGGAAAGAAGCTTTCTGAGAGACTGCTTAGTGTTCTGTTAATTAATCTCACAGAGTTACAGCTTCCCTTTCAAGAAGCTTTTTGAATAGACTGTTCTTGTGGAATTTTCAAAGTGATATTTGGAATCCAATGGAGGGCTACGATGCAAAAGAAAATACCCTCGGATAAAAACTGGAAAGAAGCTTTCTGAGAAACTGCTTAGTGTTCTGTTAATTCATCTCAAACAATTACAGGTTTCCCTCAAGAAGCCGTTCGCTAAGACTGTTCTTGTGGAATTGGCAAAGTGATATTTGGAAACCCATGGAGGTCTATAGTGAAAAAGAAAATATCCTGAGAGAAAAACTAGAAAGACGCTTTCTGAGAAACTGCTTTGTGATGCGTGACTTGCAATCACAGAGATAGAGCTGTATTTCTTGGAGCTGTTTGCTAGCCTTATTTCTGTGGAATCTGAGAACTGATATTTCGGAAACCTTTGAAAACTATAAGGCCAAAGGAAATATCCTCCGATAAAAAAGAGAAAGAAGCTTTCTGAGAAACTTCTTTGTGTTCTGTGAAATCATCTCACAGAGTTACAGCTTTCCCTCAAGAAGCCTTTCGCTAAGACTGTTCTTGTGGAATTTCCAAAGTGATATTTGTAAGACCATGGAGGGCTAGGGTAAAAAAGAAAATATTCTGAGATAAAAACTGGAAAGAAGCTTTCTGAGACACTGCTCAGTTTTCTGTTAACTCATCTCACAGAGTTACAGCTTTCGCCTCGAAAAGCCGTTCGCTAAGACTCTTCTTGTGGAATTTGCAAAGTAATATTTGGAAGCCCATAGAGGGCTGTGGTGAAACAGAAAATATCCTCAGAGAAAAACTGGAAAGAAGCCTTCTGAGAAACTGCTTTGTAATGTGTGATTTCCACTCACAGAGTTACAGCTGTATTTCGTGTTGCTGTTTGCTAGCCTTATTTCTGTGGAATCTGAGAACTGATATTTCGGATCCCTTTGAGACTATAGGGCCAAAGGAAATCTCCTCCGATAAAAAAGAGAAAGAAGCTTTCTGAGAAACTTGTTTGTGTTCTGTGAAATCATCTCACAGAGTTTCAGCTTTCCCCACAAGAAAACTTTTGCTAAGTCTGTTCTTGTGGAATTTGCAAAGTGATATTTGGAAGGCCATGGAGGGCTATGGTGAAAAAGAAAATACCCTCAGATAAAACTGGAAAGAAGCTTTCTGAGAAACTGCTTAGTGTTCTGTTATTTCATCTCACACAGTTACAGCTTTCTCTTCAAGAAGATGTTCGCTAAGACTGTTCTTGAGGAATTTACAAAGTGATATTTGGAAGCCCATAGGGGGCCATGGTGAAAAAGAAAATATCCTCAGATAAAAACGGGAAAGAAGTTTTCTGAGAAACTGCCTATATTTCTGCTATTTCATCTCACAGCGTTACAGCTTTCCCCTCAAGAAGCAGATCACTAAGACAGTTCTTTTGGAATTTGCAAAGTGATATTTGGAAGCCAATGGAGGTCTATGCTGAAAAAGGAAATATCCTCAGAGGAAAACTGGAAGGAAGCTTTCCGAGAAACTGCTTTGTGATGTGTGACTTCCACTCACAGAGTTACAGCTGTATTTCCTGGAGCTGTTTGCTAGCCTTATTTCTGTGGAATCTGAGAACTGATATTTCGGATCCCTTTGAAGAATATAGGTCGAAAGGAAATATCCTCCGATAAAAAAGAAAAGGAAGCTTTCTGAGAAACTGCTCTGTTTTCTATGAAATCAACTCACAGAGTTACAGCTTTCCTCTCAAGATTCCTTTTGCTAAGACTCTTCCCGTGGAATTTTCAAAGACATATTTGGAAGCCCATGGAGGGCTATGATGAAAAAGAAAATATCCTGATAGAAAAACTGGAAAGAAGCTTTCTGAGTAACTGCTTTGTGATGTGTGACTTCCACTCACTGGGTGACAGCTGTATTTCTTGGAGGTAATTGCTAGCCTTATTTCTGTGAAATCTGAGAACTGATATTCCGGATCCTTATGAAGACTCTAGGGCCAAAGGAAATATCCTTCGATAAAAAAGAGAAAGAAGCTTCCTGAGAAACTTCTTTGTTTTCTTTCAAATAATATCACAGAGTTACTTCTTTGTGATCTGTGAATTCTTCTCACAGAGTTACAGCTTTCCTTCAAGAATCCTTTGGCTAAGGCTGTTCTTGTGGAATTTGCAAAGTGATATATGGAAGCCAATGGAGGTGTAAGGGGTAAAAGAAAATATCCTCAGATAAAAATTGGAAAGAATCTTTCTGAGTAACTGATTTGTGTTCTGTGAATTCATCTCACAGATTTACAGCTTTCCCTTCAAGAAGCCTTTCGCTAAGGCTGTTCCTGTGGAATTTGCAAAATCATATTTGGACGCCCATGGAAGTTTATGGGGAAACAGAAAATATCCTCAGATAAAAAGTGGAAAGAAGCTTTCTAAGTAACTGCTTTGTGTTCTGTGAATTCGTCTCACAGATTTACAGCTTTCCCCTCAGGAAGCCATTCGCCAAGACTGTTCATGTGGAATTTGCAAAGTGATATTTGAAAGCCCTTGGAGGGCTAAGGGAAAAAGTAAATATCCTCAGATAAAAACTGGAAAGAAGCTTTCTGAGAAACTGCTTTGTGTTCTGTGAATTCATCTCACAGAGTTACCGCATTCCTCCAAAGAAGCCTTTCGCTAAGACTGTTCTTGTGGAATTTGCAAAGTGATATTTGGTAGCCCATGGAGGGCTATGGTGTAAAAGAAATTATCCTCAGATAAAAACTTGAAAGAAGCTTTCTGACAAACTGCTTAGTGTTCTGGTAATTCATCTCACAGAGTTACAGCTTTCCCCTCAAGAAGCCGTTCGCTAACACTGTTCTTGTGGAATTGGCAAAGTGATACTTGTAAGCCCATAGGGGGCTATGGTGAAAAAGAAATTTTCCTAAGAGAAAAACTGGAAAGAAGCTTTCTGAGAAACTGATTTGTGATGTGTGACTTCCACACACAGAGTTACAGCTGTATTTCGTGTAGCTGTTTGCTAGCCTTATTTCTGTAGAATCTGAGAACTGATATTTCGGGTCCCATTGAAGACTATGAGGCCAAAGGAAATATCCTGCGATAAAAAGAGAAAGAAGCTTTCTGAGAAACTTCTTTGTGATCTTTGTTTTTTTTTTTTTCTCTTTTTTTTTTTTTATTATTATTATACTTTAAGTTGTAGGGTACATGTGCATAACGTGCAGGTTTGTTACATATGTATACTTGTGCCATGTTGGTCTACTGCACCCATCAACTCGTCATTTACATCAGGTATAACTCCCAATGCAATCCCTCCCCCCATCCCCCTCCCCATGATAGGCCCCGGTGTGTGATGTTCCCCTTCCTGAGTCCAAGTGATCTCATTGTTCAGTTCCCACCTATGAGTGAGAACATGCGGTGTTTGGTTTTCTGTTCTTGTGATAGTTTGCTAAGAATGATGGTTTCCAGCTGCATCCATGTCCCTACAAAGGACGCAAACTCATCCTTTTTTATGGCTGCATAGTATTCCATGGTGTATATGTGCCACATTTTCTTAATCCAATCTGTCACTGATGGACATTTGGGTTGAT
>NC_037672.1:90796387-90808798 GCF_003255815.1 Theropithecus gelada | reverse complement strand
CCCCCAGGGCACCATCCCGGCAGGGACCAGTGTGGGCACCATCCCCCAGGGCACCATCCCGGCAGGGACCAGTGTGGGCACCATCCCCCAGGGCACCATCCCGGCAGGGACCAGTGTGGGTACCATCCCCCAGGGCACCATCCTGGCAGGAACCAGGTACGGACACCATCCCCCAGGGCACCATCCCCCAGGGCACCATCCCCCAGGGCACCATCCCAGCAGGGACCAGGCATGGGCACCATTCCCCAGGGCGCCTCGCCAGCAGGGACCAGGCACCACCCCTCACACCAAGGCGTTCATGGTTTACCTTCTTCTGAAAAAATCAAGGTTAGGACATGAATTCTGTGAAACTTGCACAAATGAAATTTCACGTACGTTATATTATCGTTGTTCGTGGTTGCATTTCAAAATTTTTAAGTGAGCTCCTGACTAGAAAACTCTCCAAGACACATTAGCAGAGGCGTCTTTCGACAGCGAGACAGGTGGTCCTGTCCACATCATCTCCAGACTGTCCACGTCATCTCCGGCGAGCAAGTGGGAGCTGGCAATGAGGACTTGAGGTTTTCCATAGGGCAGCCCCCATGTGACCATCTGAAGATGCAAAGCCATGTCTGGCGGCCCCGGGCTGCCCAGGTCTCCGTCGGTGGCCCTGCCAGCCCTGCCCCTCCCTGCCCGCTGGCCGCTTTCAGTTCCTTCACCTCCATTCCAGCTCCAACGCCCAGGATGCCGCCTCTGCCTCCCCAAACCTGCCGACCGTCACTTCCTTATTTTTGTTTTTGTAATGGGGTCTCACTCTGTCTCCCAGGCTGGAGTGCAGCAGAGCAATCTCGGCTCATGGCAGCCTCAACCTCCCAGGCTCAAGGGATCCTCCCACCTCAGCCTCCCGAGCAGCTGGGACCACAGGCGAATGCCACCCCACGGGCTAATTTTTTTGTTGTGTAGAGACAGGGTTCCCTCGCATTGCCCAGGCTGGTCTTGAATTCCTAGACTCAAGCAAACCTGCCGCCCTGGCCTCTCAAAGCTCTGGGATGACAGGCGTGAGCCACTGCACCAACATAACGTCACTTCCCTCTACCGGGCGTCCCCAGAGCACAGCACACTTCCCCTTTCCAAACCCCTCTCCCTGCCCCGTGCTGCCCTGTCTCAGCCCCAGCCACCAGGGTCTCGGTGGGCCGTGGGCTCCCTGAATGGAGGGGCTTCCACTCCCACCTCAGCAGCTCCAGGCCTCAGCATCCCTCCAGCTTCAGCCAGGTGCCCACCAGTCATACGCAGGGGAAGCCTCGAGCAGTGCCTGGCTTGGGCCATGTGTGAGGGTGGCAGGGATGACCGAGATGGACACGAGGTGTTCTGGGCCCCCAGGAGGGGGCTGGGGCAGCTGAGCTCCTAGTCGCTCATTTGGGTTGTGGAGGGGACGTCCAGCAACACACTGGAACAGCTCAGATCTGTAAAGGCGAATGCTGCCATGAATCCCAATAGCGGTCTCGAGCCCTCTCAGCTGATGGACACAGCCTCCTCCTCCTCCTCCAGGAAGCCCTCCCGGGTGTTACTGTTCTTACACTGACAGCACACACCTCACCTCACTGCCTGACACTGCCCTGCCCTCCCCTCAGCCCAGGGACCACATCTTAATGCTGGATAGGCCCAACACATACACTTGGGGTCGACAAAACCACAGTACCAGGCCGGACACGGTGGCTCACGCTTGTAATTCCAGCACTTTGGGAGGCCAAGGCAGGTGGATCACCAGGTCAAGAGATCGAGACCAGCCTGGCCAACATGGTGAAACCCCATCTCTATCAAAATTATAAAAATTAGCCATGCGTGGTGGGGGGCGCTTGTAGTCCCAGCTACTCAGGAGGCTGAGGCAGGAGAATCGCTATAACCTGGGAGGCGGAGGTTGCAGTAAGCTGAGGTGGCACCATTGCACTCCAGCCTGGGCAACAGAGTGAGACTCTGTTTCAAAAAAACAACAACAAAAACAACTACACGACTTTTTTTTTTTTCCCTCAGAAGGAGTCTCGCGCTGTTGCCAGGCTGGCCTCAGCTCACTGCAACCTCCGCCTCCTGGGTTCAATCGATTCTCCTGCCTCAGCCTCCCAAATGGCTAACATTACAGGTACGTACCACCATGTCCGGCTAATTTTTGTGTTTTTAGTAGAAACGAGGTTTCACCATGTTGGCCAGGATGGTCTCAATCTCTTGATCTCGTGACCCACCCGCCTCGGCCTCCCAAAGTGCTGGGATTACAGGCATGAGCCACCATGCCCAGCCTATGGTACCTTTTGAACATTAAATCTGCAATACTGACTTACAGTATTTCAAAAATGTCTCGTACTAAGTGCTGATAGAAGGTAAAATGAAACAGCAGCCGGGCAGGGTGGCTCACACCTCTAATCGCAGCACGCTGAAAGCCTGAGGTGGCAGGATCACTTGAGCCCAGGAATTGAAGGCTGCAATCAGTGAGCTCCGATTGCACCACTGCGCTCCAGCCTGAGCGACAGAGCGAGACCCCCATCTCTAAAGAAAAAAAAAAAAGACACAGGGAGGAGAGAAGGTCATGTGACCACAGGCAGCGACTGGAGTGATGAAGTCACAAGCCAAAGGATGCCCGGAGTTCCAGCACTGGACTCCGGAACTGAGAGGAGAAGCCTCTGCTGCTGTGAGCTGCCCAGCAGGTGGTACTTTTCACAGCAGCCCCAGGAAACTAATACACAAAGTCATGCATCAACTTTTTTTTTCCCTTTTATTTTGAGGCAGAGTCTCGCTCTGTCACCTAGGCTGGAGGGCAGTGGCGCAATCTCGGCTCACTGCAACCTTCAGCTCACTGCAACCTCTGCCTCCCGAGTTCAAGCAATTCTCGTGCCTCAGCCTCCCAAGTAGCTGGGATTATAGGCGTACGCCACCATGCCCGGCTAATTTTTTTTTATTTTTAGTAGAGACAGGGTTTCACCATGTTGGCCAAGTTGGTCTCGAACTCCAGACCTCAGTGCTCCACCCACCTCTGCCTCCCAAAGTGCTGAGATTACAAACATGAGCCACCATGCCTGGCCCCAACTTTAAAAAATATTGTAATTTTCTTACAAAGCTAATCAGCTGGCAGAGGAAGGTGCCTCACGCCTGTAATCCCAGCCGTTTGGGAGGCCAAGGCAAGCAGATCACCTGAGGTCAGGAGTTCGAGACCAGCCTGGCCAACATAGTGAAACCCTGTCTCTACTAAAAATAAAAATAAAAAAATTAGCCTGGCGTGGTGGCAGGCACCTGGAATCCCAACTACTCAGGAAGCTGATGCAGGAAAATCGCTCGAACCTGAGAGGCAGAGGTTGCAGTGAACCGAGAACATGCCACTGAACTCCAGCCCGGGCAACAAGAGTGAAACTCCATCTCAACCACAACAACAAAAAAAGAAAACAGAAACAAAGCTAATCAGCTTAACAAGGCAAGAAAACTATTTGTGTACATTTTAAATCTGACATACACTGTGACCTGAAATGGTAACTTCAAAAAAAAAAATAGAACTTAAGAAAGTTGTAATACCTGCTTAGAATAAAGGCAACGCTATGCTCTCAAGGAATATGATGGCATCTTTTTTTTTTTCTTGAGATGGAGTCTGGCTCTGTCACCCAGGCTAGAGTGCAGTGGTACAATCTCAGCTCACTAAAACCTCCACCTCCCAGTTCACGCCATTCTCCTGCCTCAAGCCTCCCGAGTAGCTGGGACTACAGGCGTCGGCCACCACGCTCGGCCAATTTTTTTTTTTTTTTTTTTTTTTGAGACGGAGTGTTTGCTCTGTTGCCCAGGCTGGAGTGCAGTGGTGCGATCTCAGCTCACTACAAGCTCCGCCCCCTGGGTTCACGCCATTCTCCTGCCTCAGCCTCCCGAGTAGCTGGGACTACAGGCGCCCGCCTCCACGCCTGACTAATTTTTTTGTATTTTTAGTAGAGACGGGGTTTCACTGTGTTAGCCAGGATGGTCTCGATCTCCTGACCTTGTGATCCGCCCGTCTCGGCCTCCCAAAGTGGTGGGATTACAGGCTTGAGCCACCGCGCCCGTCCCAATTATTTGTATTTTTAGCAGAGACAGGGTTTCACAGTGCTGGCCAGGATGGTCTTGATCTCCTGACCTCGTGATCCACCCACCTCGGCCTCCCAAAGTGCTGGGATTACAGGCGTGAGCCACCACACCAGTTGGGATTGGTGTTAATTCTTCTTAAAATGTTTGATAGAATTCAACAGTGAAATGATACATACAATCACATACATACAGAGAGAGAGAGAGAGACTTTTGTTGCAAGTTTATTGACTACTGATTCAATTTCTTTATTGAAATTGACTTTTCTTTTTGGAACTAAAAAGTACAATAACTGGGCCAGGAGCGGTGGCTCAAGCCTGTAATCCTAGCACTTTGGGAGGCCAAGGCAGGTGGATCACGAGGTCGGGAGACCGAGACCATCCTGGCCAACACGGTGAAACCCCATCTCTACTAAAAATACAAAACATTAGCCGGGCACAGTGGCAGGTGCCTGTAGTCCCAGCTACTCGGGAGGCTGAGGCAGGAGAATGGCGTGAACCCGGGAGGAGGAGCTTGCAGAGAGCCGAAATAGCGCCACTGCACTCCAGCCTGGGTGACAGAGCGAGGCTCCGTCTCAAGAAAAAAAAAAAAGGTACAATAACTGTAGTGAAAGTTTCTGAACTTTTCTTTCATTGGAAGTTTTTTGACTACTGATTCTTTGTTATAGGTCTATTCATATTTTCTGTTTCTTCTTGAGTCAGTTTGGTCTGGCTCTGTTGCCCAGG
This sequence comes from Theropithecus gelada, assembly GCF_003255815.1. Classification (NCBI taxonomy): domain Eukaryota; kingdom Metazoa; phylum Chordata; class Mammalia; order Primates; family Cercopithecidae; genus Theropithecus; species Theropithecus gelada. The sequence continues at coordinate 90,804,005 of NC_037672.1, read as the reverse complement.
CTGGAGTGCAGTGGCGCCATCTTGGCTCACTGCAACTTCTACCTCCCGAGTTAAAGTGATTCTCCCACCTCAGCCTCCCCAGTATCTCGGACTGCAAGCGCCAGTCAGCACACCTGACTAATTTTTGTATTTTTAGTAGGGACGGGGTTTCACCATGTTGGCCAGGCTGGTCTTAAACTCCTGGCCTCAAGCAATCTGCCTGCCTCAGCCTCTCGAAGGCTGGGATTACAGGCATGAGCCACCACGCCTGGCTGATGTTTTTGTATTTTTTCAGTACAGACGGGGTTTCACTGTGTTAGTCAGGACGATCTCCTGACCTCGTGATCCGCCCGCCTCGGCCTCCCAAAGTGCTGGGATTACAGGCTAAGCCACCGTGCCCGGCCTTCAGCTACTCCATTTTTTAACATTTTGCCGCGTCTGTTTACATCAAGCAATATAGTGGAATCCCTAACCAGTTACTTTTTGCTTAAGAGTTGTACTAGTCCAAAACAAGCGAAGCCACCCATCTGTTCGAGGCAGCGGGTCTGGCTTACGGGCGCCGCCTCAGGGCTCGCTCCCCCTCCGAGCAGGTCTCACTCCCCAAGCGGGGCTCGCCCGGTGTCCGGCCTCCGAGGCCATGTGCCAAGTCCCCACCTTGTGCGGCGCAGGCCGTTCCCACAGGGGACACTCACGGAAGCTGAACGGACCTTCCGGAAGCCGAACGGCCCTTCCCACAGCGGACGCCCACGGAAGTGGGAGGCCCTTCCCACAGGGGACGCCCACGGAAGCCGAACGGACCTTCCCACAGGGGACACTCACGGAAGCTGAACAGACCTTCCGGAAGCCGAACGGCCCTTCCCACAAGGGACGCCCGCGGACGCCGAAGGGCCCTTCCCACAGGGGACGCCCGCGGACGCCGAACGGACCTTCCCACAGGGGACGCCCACGGAAGTGGGAGGCCCTTCCCACAGGGGACGCCCGCGGACGCCGAAGGGCCCTTCCCACAGGGGACGCCCGCGGACGCCGAACGGACCTTCCCACAGGGGACACTCACGGAAGCTGAACAGACCTTCCGGAAGTCGAACGGCCCTTCCCACAGGGGACGCCCGCGAAAGCCGAAGGGCTCTTCCCACAGGGGACGCCCGCGGAAGCCGAATGGCCAATCCCACAGGGGACGCCGACGGACGCCGAAGGGCCCTTCCCACAGGGGACGCCCGCGGACGCCGAAGGGCCCTTCCCACAGGGGACGCCCGCGGAAGCAGAACGGCCAATCCCACAGGGGACGCCCGCGGACGCCGAACGGACCTTCCCACAGGGGACACTCACGGAAGCTGAACAGATCTTCCCACAGGGGACACTCACGGAAGCTGAACAGACCTTCCGGAAGTCGAACGGCCCTTCCCACAGCAGACGCCCGCGCAAGCTGAACGGACGACGGGAGGTGGCGTGGATGAGCAGCAACCGCCTGAGCAGTGAGGAAACCCCGCGGACAGCGCGGCAAGGACCCCACCCAGACCACTGGATTTCACCGCCGGCCGCCTTCGACGAAGGAGTCCTCAGTCTCCACATCCTCACGGCACAGACGGACGGAGGCCCGCGCGGCCCCAGGGATGAACCCGTCAGGGGTCCCCTGTACCCCGTAGGCCAGTCAAGCCATCCTTCCCAGCCCCTGCCCCGTGGGGCTGAGCGCAGGGCCGGGCCCGGAAGGCAGAGGCCACAGAGCTCGGGGCTTCAGTGGGGCGTGGGGCCAGAAGCGGGGCCAGGGCGGGGGTCACGGACCGGGTCATCCGGACCCACAAGGAGTCTCAGCCCCGGCGGGAGGCGGGGGAGGCCAGTCTTCCTCCTAGGGCAGGGCCTGGGCTCCAGGGCAGGGTCACCTCCCGCCCCTAAGCGAGTCCTGCTTCCCCATGAGACCCAAGCTCCTCCAGCGTGGGTGGGAAGTAGACAGAGCCTCCCCAGGGAAGGCCCTCCTCTGTCAAGCACTCAAGCCAGGACAGGCTCCAATGCCACCTGAAGAAATAAAACTCCGCCGGGCGCGGTGGCTCACGCCTGTAATCCCAGCACTTTGGGAAGCCGAGGCGGGCGATCACGAGGTCAGGAGATCCAGACCATCCTGGCTAACACGGTGAAACCCCGTCTCTACTAAAAATACAAAAAATTAGCCGGGCGTGGTGGCGGGCGCCTGTAGTCCCAGCTACTCGGGAGGCTGAGGCAGGAGAATGGCGTGAACCCAGGAGGCTGAGCTTGCAGTGAGCCGAGATTGCGCCACTGCACTCCAGCCTGGGAGACAGAGCGAGACTCTGTCTCAAAAAAAAAAAAAAGAAAGAAAACTCCATGATTCATGAGGTAAGACCTGGGAGCTGCCAGGTCTCAGAGTCTTGGGGACACCCAGGCAAGGACAGCTGGGTGCTCCGGGGCTGCAGAGGCACTCAAGGGGCTCTCCACGTTCCCCTTCGCAGGGACCGTAGCGCCTGGGGTACTTCGTCGTGGGCTTGGCCAAATGGGCACTAAAGGTACAGGTTTGGGGAAGCCAAGAGGGCCAAGGTCAGCAGCCCTGGGGGCCCTGCCCAGCGCTTCCCGTCCTCATGGCCGTGTCTGTTCCAAGAATGGGGTCCTGGGGCTTGGCACAGGCCTGCTGGGGTAGTGGCCCCACATCTCACCTGTGTCCCCCCATATTATGCCCAAGGGAGCAACAAAGGCCACCCCTGGGTCCAGTCCTCAGGAACTCATAGGAGCCCTGAGCCCAGAAGATAGCAGCGCCCTCACGCCATCCTCAGCAAACCCGCCAGAGCCCAGCAGGTGGAGAGGACTCCGGGGAACAGCAGGAGCCCCTCTGCCTCCCTTCCTCTCCCCCCTTCTCACTTACAAAGTTAGCCGTGTGATGGCCAATGTGGCTTAACGCGATAAAATTTTAAAGATTTCTGGAAAAGACTTAAAAGACACGTGCTTGACAGTGAGAAAAGATTTCAAGGCTGGGTAGGCCTGGTGGCTCATGCCTGGAATCCCAAAGCTGAGGGAAGCCACGACAAGCAAATGGCTTGAGCCCAGAAGTTCAAGACCAGCCTGGGCAACATGGTGAGACCCCGTCTCTACAAAAAATAGAAAAAATTAGCCGGGCATGGTGGTGCACACCTGTAGTCCCCGCTACTCCAGAGGATGAAGCGGGAGGATCCCTTGAGCCGGGAGGTCGAGGTTGGAGTGAGCCAAGATTGCACCACTGCACTCCAGCCTGGGTGATACAGCAAGGCCCTATCTCAAAAAAAAAAAAAAAAAGAAAAAAAACTCTAAATACATGAAACTGGCAACCATTAACGTCAAGTCATGACAAAGGTGTCCGTGACGTAGGAGGCCCAGAGTGGGGTGGCCCTGGAAGGAGCCTGCAGCGTGGGGATGAGGCCTGTAGATGCCTCCGCCTCTTTGACTAATCCCACTTCTGAGACTCTGCCCCAAGGAAATAACCCAAAAAGCTAATTGGTTCCAAGATGTTCCTAGCACTGCTATGGCTAACAGTGATAAACAGAAAAAGACCCAAACACCTGACAATTCAAAGATGGCCCAGAAAACCGTGAAGTATTAAAACTGAGCAAAACCCAATTCCAGGAACATTAAAAATGCCAGTTACGTGGATGCTTAGAAGTTTATCAGAAATTGACGGGAAGAAATGAGAACAGAAAGCCCAGCCACCCATGTCCACGCAGGCTCACACGAGGCGACCACACTCAGGATAGGCACCAAACCCCCGCTTTCCCTCACAAACCAAGGTCGTTATTTATAAAACACAAACAATCCCAGCACTTTGGCAGGCTGATCACCTGAGATCAGGAGTTCAACACCGTCCTGACCAACATAACAAAACCTTGTCTTTTTAAAAATACTAAAATTAGCCAGGCGTGGTGGTGTGCACCTGTAATCCCAACTACTAGGGAGGCTGAGGCAGGAGAATCGTTTGAACACAGGAGGCAGAGGTTATAGTGAGCCAAGATCACGCCACTGCACTCCAGTCTGGGCGATAGAGTGAGACTCTTGTCTCAAAAAACAAAACAAAAAAATAAAAATAAAACACAAATGCCGAGAGCATGCCCACCAGCACAGGTGCAGGGTAGGACGACTCCACGGTAAATCAGCACCCAGGAGGTGAACACAGCGTGAATATGAAAGCAATCTATGTTTCCCTTTCCTTGCTCCTGTGGGAACTCCAGCAGCAGGGCTGGAGGGCACCAGCAGGCATCCATCCTCCTCTCTGACTTTTTACAAACCCAACAGGCAGGCAGAGTCTGCCTCTCTGGGTACCAGAACCCCACAGGATGGGCATGAGCCTCCCCCCGCCCAGCCCACAGGGGCGAGTCTTGTTCCCAGAACCCCACAGGACGGGCATGAGCCCCCGCCGCCGCCCAGCCCACAGGGGCGAGTCTGAGTCCTAGAACCCCACAGGATGGGCATGAGCCCCCCTGCCTAGCCCATAGGACAGGCATGAGCCCCCCGCATCCCAGCCCACAGGGGCGAGTCTGGGTCCCAGAACCCCACAGGACGAGCATGAGCTCCCCCGCCCCCACCCAGCCCACAGGGGCAAGTCGGTCCCAGAACCCCACAGGATGGACATGAGCCCCACAAGGGGCAAGAGACGACAGCAGGTGGACAAGATGTGAGCCACCAGCCCACCAGGACCTGGGAGCCGCCACGGGGCGGGTCTCCCCGAAGAGTCAAGCAGCCTTCCTCTCCCTGGCCCCACTCCAGCTCTCATACAGAAGACACCACAACCCCAGGCCTCCCAGCTCTGACTTCCAGAAGCAGAAGGAAGTTCTTCCGAAGGGCAGCAGGGGCCCTGGCAGGATACAACTGTCACCTCCTCTGAAAGTATTTCCAGGAAGCCCACTGTACCCATGGCCACGGGCAACGCAGAGAGCGAGAAAATCTCAGGGGGTGCAGAGAGGGGGCAGCCCACAGGTGACACAGACAGCTGACCCTGACCCCCAGGCCCAGCAGAGATCTGCACGTGTGAGGGTCAGCTCTGAGCTGGGCGACGGGACAGCCGGCTCACCTTGCAGCCAGGTGAGCTCTACTCTGCTGAGAAGAGAGCTGCGACCGTCTGACTCTCTGCCACACGAGGATTCAGGACACAGTGGGCAGGTGAGCCATGCTGCAGGAACAAACCCCTTTCATCCAGCTCTGCCATGAGTCAAAATATTGGAATCACAGCCCCTGTCACTTAGTAGCACATCGATTTCACCAACTCCCACTTTTCTACCAGGTCTGGCTCATACATTGTTCAGACCAACTACTTGCCTGGGGAAAAAAAACTAAAGTAAAAATTGCTCTTGACTCCAAACAGGGAAGCATTAAAATATTCAAAAGAACTGACCCTGCAAATATTGAAACAAGGCTTTAGTGCTGACCCACCAAAGAGGCGGTGATGTTTTTGTAACAAAACTCTCACTAATAGGAAAACTCCAAATTCAGGCAAAATTTGCATCAACTTTTCCTACATAAAAAAAGAGAAGCAATGGTAAAGTACATTTGCATTTTTAGTAAAAACTAAATGAAAATCAACTTGAAATAAGAAAATTAACGTTAAAATTTTTCACAAGGCCAGGCAAGGTGGCTCAGGCCTGTAATCCTAGCACTTTGGGAGACTGAGGCGGGCAGATCACAAGGTCAGGAGATTGAGACCATCCTGGCTAACACGGTGAAACCCCACCCCTACTAAAAATACAAAAAATTAGCCGGGCGTGGTGGCAGGCGGCTGTAGTCCCATCACTTTGGGAGGTGGAGGCGGGAGAATCACGAGGTCAGGAGTTTGAGACCAGCCTGGCCAACATGGTGAAACCCCATCTCTACTAAAATACAAAAAATTAGCCGGGCGTGGTGGTGCATGCCTGTAATCCCAGTGCTTTGGGAGGTGGAGGCGTACGAATCACGAGGTCAGGAGTTTGAGACCAGCCTGGCCAACATGTTGAAACCCCGTCCCTAGTAAAAGAAATACAAAAAATTAGCCGGGCATGGTGGCGGGCGCCTGCAGTCCCAACTACTTGGAAGGCGGGAGAATGGCGTGAACCCGGGAGGCGGAGGTTGCAGTGAGTCAAGACCACGCCACTGTGCTCCAGCCTGGTGACAGAGCCAGACTCCATCTCAAAACAAAAAACAAAACAAAAACACAGCTGGGCGTGGTGGCTCTCAGCTATGTAATCCCAATACTTTGAGAGGCTGAGGCGGGCGGATCATGAGGTCAAGAGATTGAGACCATCCCGACCAATGTGGTGAAACCCCGTCTTTACTAAAAATACAAAAAATATTAGCCGGGTGATGGCGCGCACCTGTAGTGCCAGCTACTTGGAAGGCTAAAGCAGGACAATTGCTTGAACGCGGAAGGCGGAAGTTGCAGTGAGCCGAGATCGCGTCACTATACTCCACTATACTCCAGCCTGGTGACAGAGTGAGACTCCCATCTAAAAAAAAAAAAAAGGCACAAAAATATGAAACAATCCGTGTTTTAAAATACATTAAGTTGGGGCCAGGCATGGTGGCTCACACCTGTAATCCCAGCACTTTGGGAGGCCAAGGCGGGTGGATCACCTGAAGTCAGGAGTTCGAGACCAGCCTGGCCAACATGGTGAAACCCCCTCTCTACTAAAAATACAAAAATTACCCGGGTGTGGTGGTGGGAGCCTGTAATCCCCGCTATTTGGGAGGCTGAGGCAGAAGAATCACTTGAACCCGGGAGGCAGAGGTTGTAGTGACCCAACACTGTGCCACTATATTCCAGCCTGGTGACAGAGCGAGACTCCATCTCAAAATACAGAATAAACAAATAGATAAATAAAATACATTAAATTGGAAATGCCAATGTAAGCATTATGGCTCCACACCAGAGCAGCTGCTCCCCGGCCACTGACCTGCGCAGGCGAGTCCCAGCCCTCCCGCCTCTACCTGGTTCTACTGTCGGCTCAGGCACGAGTTCAAGGTCACGAGGATACACCCAGTCAGACCATCAGCTAGGAAACGTCACAGAACCAACAATTGCAGACCTTCAGCTAGGAAACGTCACAGAACCAACAACCGATCCTTCCACAAATAAGGAGCATGAAACCAAGAGAAGAAATGCAATTTCAGGGACATCAGCACCCATGTGCAGCGCGTGGCCTTCATCCCAACTGTGATTCAAGTAAAGCCACAGTGAAAATGTGCAGGCCACAGTCAAGAACACTGAGCCCAGCCCAGCATCGTGACGCTGAGGAAGTGTTGTAGGGTGCCCAGCTGCGTGTGAGCCACACACAATGAAGCCCTTGAGGGTAAAACTGAGATTTGCTTTAAAATACTTGAGAGAAAAAACAGTGGGAAGGGCCGGGCACGGTGGCTCACACCCGTAATCCCAGCACTTTGGGAGGCCGAGACAGGCGGATCACGGGGTCAGAAGATCAAGACCATCCTGGCTAACACCGTGAAAACCCGTCTCTACTAAAAATACAAAAAAATTAGCCGGGTGTGGCGGCGGGCGCCTGTAGTCCCAACTACTGGGGAGGCTGAGGCAGGAGAATGGCATGAACCCAGGAGGCAGAGCTTGCAGTGAGCCGAGATCACGCCACTGCACTCCAGCCTAGGCGACAGAGCAAGAATCCCTCTCAGAAAAAAAAAAAAAAAAAAA
>NC_037672.1:90777511-90796302 GCF_003255815.1 Theropithecus gelada | reverse complement strand
AGAATCCCTCTAAAAAAAAAAAAAAAAAAAAAGAAAGAAAAAAGAAAAAACAGGCCGGGCGCGGTGGCTCAAGCCTGTAATCCCAGCACTTTGGGAGGCCGAGGCGGGCGGATCACGAGGTCAGGAGATCGAGACCATCCTGGCTAACACGGTGAAACCCCGTCTCTACTAAAAAAAAATACAAAAAACTAGCCGGGCGAGGTGGCGGGCGCCTGTAGTCCCAGCTACTGGGGAGGCTGAGGCAGGAGAATGGCGTGAACCCGGGAGGCGGAGCTTGCAGTGAGCTGAGATCCGGCCACTGCACTCCAGCCTGGGCGGCAGAGCGAGACTCCGTCTCAAAAAAAAAAAAAAAAAAAGAAAAAAGAAAAAACAGTGGGAGAGAGTGGGAGATATGAGTAAGACAAGAGCAGAGAACTGGGGGTTCCCGCAGCCAGGCGATGTGGACGTTCTCTCTAATTTTGTGTGTGTTTGAAAAGTTCCAAAATAAGTTTTTAAAAATATAATTAGGTTTTAAAATAATAATAAAACGGCCGGGCGCGGTGGCTCAAGCCTGTAATCCCAGCACTTTGGGAGGCCGAGACGGGCGGATCACGAGGTCAGGAGATCGAGACCATCCTGGCGAACACAGTGAAACCCCGTCTCTACTAAGAAATACAAAAAATAGCCGGGCGAGATGGCGGGCGCCTGTAGTCCCAGCTACTCGGGAGGCTGAGGCCGGAGAATGGCGTGAAGCCGGGAGGCGGAGCTTGCAGTGAGCTGAGATCCGGCCACTGCACTCCGGCCTGGGCGACAGAGCGAGACTCCGTCTCAAAATAATAATAATAATAATAATAATAATAAAACTTTTACAAAACTGAGAAACTATATAATCCAGCGATGCAAATGGGGTGAAAGAGAATCTCATCTGGAAATCCAGAGGCAGCCCCGCCCCTCAACAGGAAGCCCAAGACCTGCCTTTGCTGGGAAGTCTGTCTCCTCCCACCCCCAGGCAAGGGTCCTCATTTAGGGGTCTGGAAACCCACAGGCAGCCCCGTCCCTCAACAGGAGGCCCAAGACCTGCCTATACAAGGGGAGCCTGCCTCCTCCCACCCCCAGGCAAGGGTCCTAATTTGGGGGTGACCTCCCAGAGGAGTGCAGCAAGCCTGGGCCTCAGCAGTCTGACTGTGGGTGACAAGCCACAAACACAGCCATGTCCACATTGCACCATGGCCACCGCAGGCAACTTACAATGCTCTTGACACTCATCCTACTTCGGAATTAGGATATCAGACGTACCATTCACAATATTATATGATAAATTAAGAGTCCACATGTTACTACCTCACAAACCAAACTTTCCTGAATTTTAGCAATGATATTTCAGTAGTTGCTACCCTTCATTTTCCAGGAATCTTACTGGATGCACTAAAAATGCTCTTGTGAGCTGGTCATGGTCTCACATGCCTGGGGTCCCAGCTACTCAGGAAGCTGAGGCAGGAGGATCGCTTGAGCCCCGGACGTCAAGGCTGCAGTGAGCTGAGATCGCGCCACTACACTCCAGCCTGGATGACAGAGAAAGATCCTGTCTCAAAACAAACAAAACACGCTATTCTGAAAAGGGGCCACAGATCTTACCAGCTGCTGAGAAGACACAAAAGTCCGAGAGCCCAAGTCAGAGCTGGAGGCACAGGTGCAGTGGGCACGAGTGCAGGTGCAGTAGATTCAGTGGGCGCAGGTGCAGTGGGTGCAGGTGCAGTGGGCACAGGTGCAGGTGGGTGCAGGTGCAGTGGGCGCAGGTGCAGTGGGTGCAGGTGTGGTGGGTGCAGGTGTGGTGGGTGCAGGTGCAGTGGGTACAGGTGCAGTGGTTACTGTGGGTGCAGGTGCAGTGGGTACAGTGGAGGCAGTGGGCACAGGTGCAGTGGATGCAGGTACAGTGGGTGCAGGTACAGTGAGTGTAGGTGCAGTGGGTGCAGGTGCAGTGGGTGCAGGTCCAATGAGCAAGGCAAAGGGGGTGCGCAGAGGAGGACCCGAGTCCTGCTTTGGATGGGGAGGCCCAAGCAGCCACGATAACTCAGCTGCCCCTCTTGGCTCCAACTCTGCTCACCCCAAAATGACTCCCTCCCACCCCCGTGTCTCTCCTCACAGGCTGGAAGGCTCACATAACCCGAGACACTCAAAGCGAGACCCCATCTGCATAACCCAGCAAAGCAAGGACTCCATAAGCTGCTGTGTACCCAGGGCAGGAACCCGACCTGCCATAGGCCCAGGGCTGCGTGCACACTGGCTGAATGCATTAGTTAACATTTTGGTGATGCTGGTTACTTGCCACCTCTGCTGTAAATAACAGCAGCGTCAAGGATACAGTGGCCACAAGAGGCGGCAGCTGCTGACGCGTGGAGAAGCCTCCGTAGAGAAGTATGTGTGGAAGACGCATCAAGAAAGCCCAAGCTCTGGTGCTGTTAAGGGCTGAAATGTGTCTGCTGAAGTCCTAAACCTGCAAATGTGACCTTATTTGGAAATAGGGTCTTTGCAAATATAATGAGATTAAGATGAGGTCATAGTGGATTAGGGCGGGCCCTCCCTCAATAGGACCGGATTCCTTAAAAGAAAAGGCCAGGCTGGGCGTGGTGGCTCATGCCTATAATCCCAGCACTTTGGAAGGTCGAGGCAGGAAGATCATCTGAGGTCAGGAGTTCAAGACCAGCCTGACCAACATGGAGAAACCCCGTCTCTACTGAAAATGCAAAATTAGCCGGGCGTGGTGGCGCATGCCTGTAAACCCAGCTACTGAGGCAGGAGAATCACTTGAACCTGGGAGGCGGAGGTTGCGTTGAGCCAAGATTGCACCACTGCACTCCAGCCTGGGCAACAAGAGAGAAACTCGATCCAAAAAAAAAAAAAGGAAAGGAATCCCAGCACTTTGGGAGGCCGAGACGGGCGGATCACGAGGTCAGGAGATCGAGACCATCCTGGCTAACACGGTGAAACCCCATCTCTACTAAAAAATACAAAAAACTAGCCGGGCGAGGTGGCGGGCGCCTGTAGTCCCAGCTACTCGGGAGGCTGAGGCAGGAGAATGGCATAAACCCGGGAGGCGGAGCTTGCAGTGAGCTGAGATCCGGCCACTGTACTCCAGCCTGGGCGACAGAGCGAGACTCCGTCTCAAAAAAAAAAAAAAAAAGGAAAGGAAAGAAAAAGGCCAGATGTAGTGGCTCACACCTGTAATCCCAGCTCTTGGGGAGGCAGAGGCAGGAGGATCACTTGAGCCCAGCACGGGCCACACAGGGAGACCCTATCTCTTAAAAAAGTTAAAAAGTTAGCCAGGTGTGATGGTACATGCTTGTAGTCCCACCTACTTGGGAGGCTGAGGTGGGAGGATCCTTGAGTCTGGGAGAAGGAGGCTACAGTGAGCCGTGCTTGTTCCACTGTACTCCAGCCTGGCCCACAGAGTGAGATCCTGTCTCAAAAAAAAAGAAAAGAAAAAGAACAAGAGGCTGGGCACAGTGGCTCAGGCTTGTAATCCCAGCTCTTCGGGAGGCTGAGGCGGTCAGATCACCTGAGGTCAGGAGTTCGAGACCAGCCTGGGCAACATGGTGAAACCCTGTATCTACCAAAAATACAAAAATTAGTCAGGCGTGGTAGCGTACGTCTGTAATCCCAGCTACTTGGAAGGCTGAGGTGGGAGAATCGCTTAAACCTGGGAGGTGGAGGCTGCAGTGAGCTGAGATGGTGCCACTACACTCCAGCCTGGGCAGCAGAGTGAAACACTCTGTCTCAAAAAAATAAATAAATAAATAAATAAATAAATAGAAGAAGGACAAGAAAGAAGAGGAAACCTGGACACCCGCAGGGGAGACTGTGTGAAGACAGAGGTAGAGGCTGGAGCGAGGCGTCTACAAGCCAAGAGGCACCAGGGACTGTGGTCAACGCCTGCAGCTGAAGAGGCGGGAGGACCTTGCCCTGGAGCCTTGGGAGGAAGGGTGGCCCCGTCCACACCCCGATGCTGGGCATCAGCCTCCAGCCGTGTGTCAGAATATGGCTCTACCGTTTTCAGCCACTCAGGCCATGGTCCTGTGTGACATAGCCCCAGGAATTCGCCCAAACAGCAAGCTCACCAACAGAGACTGCATGGCACCACACTCTGAGTGGTAGCACTGGGGGTCTTTGCCCAGGATTCACATGGTCCCATCTGCCAGGGCCCCTGCCTTTTGAGTCTGTAGTTTTGAGGTGCAGTGCAAGGGGCCCTTTGTAGAGCTGGACAAGGGTGCTGGGGTGAGAGCAACTGGCGCCATCCACACTGCCTCTGCCAGGTGAGGCACGCCCTTCCCACAGTCCTGCTGGACAGCATGTGGCAAAGCCACCCGGAAACCAGATGCAAAGCCCAGAAGCCCTCGGTGTAGCCCTGCATCCAAGCCACGGTCCCCTCCAGCTGGGCTGCATAAGGAGGGCCAACCCTGGGTCTTCGTAAGGAGGAGAGCAGTGCAGGGCCACCTCGCAGGCAGCTCTGCAGAGGGAGGGTGGGCCAGACCAGCCCAGACCCCCATGGCGTGTTCTACAGTGACAGCAGCCACAGCTCCGGCCAACGCCTGGGCACTTACCATCTCTCCTGATAGTTACATGTTCACATCAGCATGTCAAGAAAAGCATCACTGGCCAGGCACAGTGGCTCATGCCTGTCATCCCAGCACTTTAGAAGGCCGAGGTGGGCAGATCACAAGGTCAGGAGTTCGAGACCAGGCTGGCCAACATGGTGAAACCCCATCTCTATTTAAAAACAAACTACAAAAATTAGCCAGGCGTGGTGGTGGACACCTGTAATCCCAGCTACTGGGGAGGCTGAGGCAGGAGAATCGCTTAAAACTGGAAGGCAGGCCAGGCGCGGTGGCTCAAGCCTGTAATCCCGGCACTTTGGGAGGCCGAGACGGGCGGATCACGAGGTCAGGGGATCGAGACCATCCTGGCTAACATGGTGAAACCCCGTCTCTACTAAAAAATACAAAAAATTAGCCGGGCGCGGTGGCAGGCGCCTGTAGTCCCAGCTACTCGGGAGGCTGAGCCAGGAGAATAGCGTAAACCCGGGAGGCAGAGCTTGCAGTGAGCTGAGATCCGGCCACTGCACTCCAGCCTGGGCGACAGAGCAAGACTCTGTCTCAAAAAAAAAAAAAAGAAAAAAGAAAAAAAAAAAAAAACTGGAAGGCAGAGGTTGCAGTGAGCTGAGATTGCGCCACTGCACTCCAGCCTGGGTGAAAGAGCGAAACTCCATCTCAAAGAAAAAAAAAAAAAAAGGAGGCCGGGCGCGGTGGCTCCAGCCTATAATCCCTGCACTTTGGGAGGCCGAGGCAGGCGGATCACAAGGTCAGGAGTTCAAGNCCCTCCCGCCTGGGTGAAAGAGCGAAACCCCATTTCAAAAAAAAAAAAAAAAAAAAGGAGGCCGGGCGCGGTGGCTCAAGCCTATAATCCCTGCACTTTGGGAGGCCGAGGCAGGCGGATCACAAGGTCAGGAGTTCAAGACCAGCCTGACCAACATGATGAAACCCCGTCACAACTACAGAATACAAAAATTGGCTGGGCATGGTGACGTGCGCCTGTAATCCCAGCTACTCAAGAGGCTGAGGCAGGAGAATCGCTTGAACCCGGGAAACGGTGGTTGCAGTGAGCCGAGATCGCGCCACTGCACTCCAGCCTGGGTGATAGAGCAAGACTGTCTCAAAAGAGAAAGAGAGAAAGAGAAAGATTAAGAGAAAGAGAAAGAGCAGAGCATCACTAAGACACCAACTCATGACTTCCTGGAAACACTTCCTTCTTAAGACAAGGCAAAAATCAGGTGAAGTAAAAAGTGAGGTTGTTATCAATACAAAGCAAACAGAGAGAGCACCCGAGACGCTAATGGATGCTGGCTGCCGGCTTTGCTCCCCACAGAAGCGCATCCCGAGGAAGATGAGCCAGCCCTCGCCAGGGTGCAGGTGTGTGTCTCACTCTCACCCTTCCTGACCCTGAGTCTCAGGCTCACCTGGAGGCGTACATGATCACAACTCTGCTTCCTGTGAGGGCTCTGCCATGGGCCCTCGACAGGGCCTTACACAGAAACAGGGTCCCACAGATGATGGGACCTTCTACCCTCCCTTCTCCCAAGGTCTCTGGCAGTTTCCACACTGAAGAAAGCAAAAACAGCAACAGTGCCCCAGGGGCCAGACCAGAGGCAAACGGATTAAAAAGACCACTTCTCGGCCTCCCTGAATGTTACTGCAACCTCTGGTGAAATCCAGTGAGCAGCCGTGAAAATGGCTTTAACTAAATGGGGTATCAGAGTGAGTGCCACCTCGTAACTCCCTGCCTCACTCAGCCAACAAGTAAGAAAAGCAACTGGGACGCTCGGAGCACTGACAGCCACTTTGTCAGTCTTGGGACATGCATTTCACCATCCAGCAGAGGGTGTCTGCTAATGATTTCCGAAAAGTTCTTCAAAAGACTCTGAAGTTAAAGAACAAGTCTACATACAAACTAAAATAAAAGCAATAAAATACTATAGATGTGTTTCCATATATCACCATAGGTAACAAAACATAACCATTTCCTCAAGCAAAAACATGCAAACTCCCAATGTATGATGTTACCAATGTATAACGTATAACCAAGAAAAGAAAGCGAAAGTCATAAAAATAGTAAATAGGCACACTTTTTTTTCCTTTGAGACGGAGTCTCCCTCTGTCACCCAGGCTGGAGTGCAGTGGTGCGATCTCGGCTCACTGCAAGCTCTGCCTCCTGGGTTCACGCCATTCTCCTGCCTCAGCCTCCCGAGTAGCTGGAACTACAGGCGCCCACCACCACGCCCGGCTAATTTTTTGTATTTTTAGTAGAGACAGGGTTTCACCATGTTAGCCAGGATGGTCTCGATCCCCTGACCTCGTGATCCGCCTGTCTCAGCTTCCCAAAGTGCTGGGATTACAGGCATGAGCCACCGCGCCTGGCCTTTTTTATTTTATTTTTTTTTTTGAGACGGAGTGCCCAGAGCTGGAGTGCAGTGGTGCAATCTTGGCTCACTGCAAGCTCTGCCTGCCGGGTTCACGCCACTCTCCCACCTCAGCCTCCTGAGTAGCTGGGACTACAGACACCCGCCACCACACCCAGCTAATTTTGGGTTTTTTTTGTATTTTTAGTACAGACGGAGTTTCACTGTGTTAGCCAGGATAGTCTCAATCTCCTGATCTTGTGATCTGCCCGCCTCAGCCTACCAAAGTGCTAGGATTACAGGCGTGAGACACCGCGCCTGGCCAACGTAAACAGGCACACTTTTTAAGAAGTATATTATTATTATTATTCGAGACGGAGTTTCGCTCGTTGCCCAAGCTGGAGTGCAGTGGTGCAATCTCGGCTCACACAATCTCTGCCTCCTGGGTTCAAGCAATTCTCCTGCCTCAGCCTCCCTAGTAGATGGATTACAGGCATGCGCCACCATGCCCAGCTGATTTTGTATTTTTGGTAGAGACGGGGTTTGCCATGTTGGTGAGGCTGATCTCGAACTCCCGACCTCAGGTGATCTGCCCACCTGGGCCTCCCAAAGTGCTGGGATTACAGGCGTGAGCCACTGCGCCTGGCCTATTATTTTTTTAGATGGAGCCTCACACTGTTGCCCAGGCTGGAGTGCCATGGCACGATCTTGGCTCACTGCAACCTCTGCTTCCCTGGTTCAAGCGATTCTCCTGCCTGCTGCCTGAGCCTCCCAAATAGCTGGGACTACAGGTGTCTGCCACCATGCATGGCTAATTTTTTTTTTTTTTTTTTTTAGATGGAGTTTTGCTCTTGTCCCCCAGGCTGGAGTGCAATGGCACGATCTTGGCTTACTGCAGCCTCCGCCTCCCGGGTTCAAGATATTCTCCTGCCTCAGCCTGCCAAATAGCTGTGATTACAGGCACGTGCCACCACGCCCAGCTAATTTTTGTATTTTTAGTAGAGATGGGTTTCACCATGTTGGCCAGGATGATCTCAATCTCTTGACCTCGTGATCCACCTCAGCCTCCCTAAGTATTACAGGCGTGAGCCACTGTGCCCAGCCTTTTATTATTATTATTATTTTTTAAGTAAGAGATGGGGCTTCACTATGTTTGCCAAGCTGGTCTCAAACTCCTGACCTCAGGTGATCCACCCACCTCGGCCTCCCAAAGTGCTGGGATTACAGGCCTGAGTCACTGTGCCTGGCCATTACATTACTATTATTATTTTTCTTTTTTTTTTTTTTTTGAGACGGAGTCTCGCTCTGTAGCCCAGGCTGGAGTGCAGTGGCCGGATCTCAGCTCACTGCAAGCTCCGCCTCCCGGGTTCAAGCCATTCTCCGGCCTCAGCCTCCCGAGTAGCTGGGACTACAGGCGCCCGCCACCTCGCCCGGCTAGTTTTTTGTATTTCTTAGTAGAGACGGGGTTTCACCGTGTTAGCCAGGATGGTCTCGATCTCCTGACCTCGTGATCCGCCCGTCTCGGCCTCCCAAAGTGCTGGGATTACAGGCTTGAGCCACCGCGCCCGGCCTATTTTTC
This sequence comes from Theropithecus gelada, assembly GCF_003255815.1. Classification (NCBI taxonomy): domain Eukaryota; kingdom Metazoa; phylum Chordata; class Mammalia; order Primates; family Cercopithecidae; genus Theropithecus; species Theropithecus gelada. Next base: position 90,787,795 of record NC_037672.1, on the reverse strand, counting down.
ATTTTAGAGAAGGTCTTGCTGTGTTGCCCAGGATGGCCTTAAACTCCTGGGCTCAAACGATCCACCTGCTTTTTTTTTTTTTTTTTTTTCTGAAACGGAGTTTCCCTCTTGTCACCCAGGCTGGAGTGCAATGGCGTGATCTCGGCTCACTGCAACCTCCGCCTCCCAAGTTCAAGTGATTCTCCCGCCTCAGCCTCCTGAGTAGCTGGGATTACAGGTGTGTGCCACCACACCCAGCTAATTTTTTGGGGTTTTTTTGTATCTTTAGTAGAAATGGGGTTTCACCCTGTCGGCCAGGCTAGTCTCGAACTCCTGACCTCAGGTGATCCACCCGCCTCGGCCTCCCAAAGTGCTGGGATTGCAGGCGTGAGCCACCATGCCTGGGCCAGGCTCGCTTTTAATAATGTGATGCTAACCAGAAATACTTAAAGTACAGAGTGACATTAACCTGAAATGTTTCATTCACTTTGGACAAAAACAACAGCCACTGTTTAGGAAGCACCGAGGCAGTTTTAAATATCCTGACTCCCTTAGTTTTCCTTCAGAAATAAAAACCTTTGTGATATCACTAACAATTCTCAGAGCGCAAGGCTGTCCCACAGCCTGCCCCAAGCACTTACTCACCAGGAAAACCCAGCCAGTCACTCAGCACACTGCGAGAACTTACACCTTTAACTTCCTCTATCTAAGAAGCTTTTTGCAGGAAAAATTACCATCTGTGCTTTTACTCAATAGTGAGTTCTTACCGTTAACATTTTAGAAACATGAACACAGCCCTGATCAAGCGGAACTGATACACTCCCGAAACAGGCAGAAAATCCGAAACACACTTGCAACGCCAGCCACCAAAGCTGCACTCACAGTGTCAGAGGACTGGAGGTGGCTGGGAGAACCGGGAATAAATGACAGGGCACATGTCCAGCCTTCCTGAGTTCAAGCGCCCTGAATTAACCCAGCAGCACACCCATGGGGGAGATGGGCACTTCTGTGTGTGACACGGGCCCCCCGTGAGAAAAGCCTGGGGTGCTCTCCCTATGGCTGACACGTGTACACGCATGCAAAACCCAGCCCTGGGACTGAGGGGCTCTAGGCCCCAACAGAGGAGCACAGGAGGCCTGTTCCATTTCAGTAGAACGGGTTCTGTGATTGGCCAAGGCTGGGCTCAGTCCTACACCAGACTGACAGCTTCCTCACCCTCCCACGCTTGAGTTTGAAGACATGTCCACAGGAAGATGCACCATCAGTGAACGGCTGCTGTTAGGAGAAACAGGAACAGCACCGACCACACGGCGAGCGCGGGACACGGCCAACGCGGTGAGCACAAAAACACAAGAGAGTGCGAGTGGAGCCTATGGTGAGTCTCGGAATTCCAGACCACGGGCCAGGCGTGCTATGGCTCACACCTATCATCCCAGCACTTTGGGAGGGTGAAGCACGATGGATGCTTGAGTCCAGGAGTTTGAGACCAGCCTGGGCAACACAGTGAGACCCTGTCAGTACAAAACATGTTTTTAAAATGGAAACAAAAGGTTGGGCGCAGTGGCACACGCCTGTCACCCCAGCACTTTGGGCCGAGGCAGGTGGACCATTTAAGCTCAGGAGTTCAAGACCAGCCTGGGCAACACGGACAAACCCATCTCTACTATTCAAGACCAGCGTAGGCAACATGGACAAACCCCGTCCCTACTAAAACTTACAAAAAAAAAAAAAAATCAGCTGGGTGTGGTGGCGTGCACCTGTGATCCCAGTTACTTGGGAGGCTGAGGCAGCAAGAGAATCACTTGAACCCGAGAGAAAGTTGCAGTGAGTCGAGACTGCACCACTGCACTCCAGCCTGAGCAACAGAGTGAGGCTCCATCTCAAAAAATAAGTAAGTGAAATAAAAATAAAAATGGGAACAAAAGGCCAGGCACAGTGGCTCACGCCTGTCATCTCGGTACTTTGGGGATTCGAGGTGAGCAGATGGGGGTGCACTTGCGCTTAGGAGTTCAAGACCAGAGTGGGCAACATGGCAAAACCTGGTCTCTACTAAAAAAAATACAAAAATTAGCAGAGTGTGGTGGCACACACCTATAATCCTAGCTACTCAGGAGGCTGAGGCACAAGAATCACTTGAGCCCAGGAAGCAGAGGTTGCAGTGAGCCAAGATCACGCCACTGCACTCCAGCCTGAGTGACAAGAGTGAGACCCTGTCTCAAAAAAAAAAAAAAACTAAAACAAAAATAAAATTAAAATATTAGCCAGGTGTGGTGGTGCGTGCTTGTAGTCCCAGGTACTCAGGAGGCAGAGGTGGCAGGATCGTTTGTGCCCAGGTCAAGGCTACAGTGAGCCATGATTGTGCCACTGCACTCCAGCCTGGGTAAGAGTGAGACCCCTTCTCAAAAAAAAAAATTAAATTCAGACCAGAAGAAAAGACAATATCCACTGTCACATCACACTGCATCCCTGACCACACACTTCCCAGAACAAGTTTTCTCATTGTGCTGTCTTCCAGTTCCTTTTCCTCCGTCCTGGTTCCTATCCTGACCTTTGTCCTCTAGGAACCGTGTGTGTGTGTGTGTGTGTGTGTGTGTGTGTGTGTGTGCGCGCGCTCTGGGACTGCTCCATTTTCTGTTTGTAAAAGGAGATGTAAACCGTGGAATGGGCTCCCCACAGGACTAACGTAAATGACCAGATTACATTTGAGAAGTGGAAATTTTGAGTGCGGAGAGGAGGCTGTAGGCGACTCAAGACTTCTTTTTTTTTTTTTTAAGACAGAGTCTTGCTCTGTCGCCCAGGCTGGAGTGCAGTGGTGTGATTTCGGCTCACTGCAAGCTCCGCCTCCCAGATTCACGCCATTCTCCTGCCTCAGCCTCCCAAGTAGCTAAGACTACAGGCACCCACCACCATGCCCAGCTAACTTTTTGTATTTTTAGTATAGACAGGCTTTCGCTATACTAGCCAGGATGGTCTCAAACTCTTGACCTCGTGATCCTCCCGCCTCAGCCTCCCTGAGTGCTGGGATGACAGGCATGAGCCACCGCAGTGTTGGGATGACAGGCGTGAGCCATCATGGTGCTGGGATGACAGGCTGAGCCACTGCGGTGCTGGGATGACAGGTTGAGTCACCGTGGTGTTGGGATCACAGGCTCAGCCACTGCACCAGGCCAACTCAAGGCTTCTTTAGAGACCAGAGACTCAGAGCAGGGTCACAAGCCAAAGTGCTCTATTTCCTTGAATGGGTAACAAGCAGACATGTCCCACCTAAGCATCAGGACCACCTTAGAGGTTGAGTGCCTCTGATCTGCAACTGAACCAGGCCGGTCTCCCTGAAGCATGGGAGATACTGAGTATTGTGGGTCTGCAGATTCCACCCTGAAATCGGAGGAGGAAGAAATGGGGCTGGACCTGGACAAACAAGAGCCTTCTTCAGCCAATGTGTTCTCCGCCCCTAACGGAGCCGAATAATCTATTTCTTTCGAAAATGCCTAAGCTGGCTTTGAACTTGCCAAATAAAAGGATATTGCCATTCACCAGATTCAGTAATTTAAATGGGATGGAAAGAGAACACCCACTTTTTTCAACTAGGGCCACACCGAGACAAGAAAGACTACAGACCATATTGTCTTTAAAGCTCATTTAGCAAGTGTCAGATAAACTTACTTGGTGGTTGCCACACAGGCCCTGAATCATGCCCTTTTCCCTGAGCTCAGGGTCTGTGGGACAACTCAGTGGTTCTAATCCCACTCAAAATTTCATGTGGCCAAGGAACACTTACCACCTTCCCCCACCCCGTTCTTCTGGGTGCTCCAAGAGGTGATGTTTCAATCGCTGCACCCCCATCTCACTATCATCCAACCCTCTCTCCCCCATCTTCCCATCACTGCACCCCCATCTCACCCTCCTGGCTGGGTGCGGTGGCTCACACCTGTAATCCTGGCACTGTGGGAGGCCGAGACAGGGGGATCACTTGAGGTCAGGCAAGACCAGCCTGGCCAACATGATGAAACCCGTCTCTACTAAAAATACAAAAATTAGCTGGGCATGGTGGAAGGTGCCCATAATCCCAGCTTCTAGGGAGGCTGAGGCAGGAGATTCTCTTGAACCTGGGAGGCGGAGGTTGCAGTGAGCCGAGATCTCGTCACTGTACTCCAGCCTGGGGGACAGAACAAGACTCCATCTCAAAAAAAAAAAAAAAAAAAAAAAAAAGGCCGGGCGCGGTGGCTCAAGCCTGTAATCCCAGCACTTTGGGAGGCCGAGATGGGCGGATCACGAGGTCAAGAGATCGAGACTATCCTGGCTAACACGGTGAAACCCCGTCTCTACTAAAAAATACAAAAAAAAAACTAGCCGGGCGAGGTGGTGGGCGCCTGTAGTCCCAGCTGCTCGGGAGGCTGAGGCAGGAGAATGGCATAAACCCGGGAGGCGGAGCTTGCAGTGAGCTGAGGTCCGGCCACTGCACTCCAGCCTGGGCGACAGAGCGAGACTCCGTCTCAAAAAAAATAAAAAAATAAAAAAATAAAAAAATAAAATAAAAATAAAAATAAAACCCTTCCTCCCACCCACCATCTCACTACCATTGAACGCCTCCCTGCCCCCCTTCCCAGGGCCAGTTGTCCCCACTCTGCACAAACAGCCCTGGGCGCTTTGTGTCGACAATTCTGTTTTCTGGTTCTGTCCCTGCACTCGCTGTTCCTCCAACCAGAACGGCCCTGCTCCACTTCTCAGCCTCTGCCAAGCAGCTGGCCATGGCCGCTGAGTGGATTATGAGTATGTTTCTAGAAAGCCTGTGTGTCTGGATGTGCCCCTCTACAACCCAGAAATCAACAACCAGGCCTTCGAGTTTCTTCATAACTCAGAAGCTCCTAATTAATCTCTGTGACTTTTTGTGGGATTCTCTCAGGGAAGTCAGTTAGGAACGCAGTGAATCAACACTGCAGACAGGTAACGCTTAGCCTGGGCCGAGTTCTTCTGTTGCCCAATTCAGAGCCATAGTTTTGCTCCCCATGCCCCAGCAGATATGCAAAGCCTCCGTCCGTCCGGCAGGTGACCCACACTAAGAAGACTTGCCCAGAGTAACATGGGCCACGTGGGCCAGGTGTGTCCACCTCTCCCAAAGGCAGCTGTCAACACCTGGAGTTCCTAAACCCTCTGCACGTAGCCCAAGGCACAGTGGTGCCCTTCTCCACATCTCCACAGAGGAGCACCTACGTAGGCCTCGTGTGCAGCAATATGCCAGAGTACGGGAAGACTTTCTGTGCAAGAGGCTTCATTTTCTTCATTTTCTTCAGAGTGTTTGGAAGGAAGAGACGATGTGATGCATTTTTATAAACGAAAATGTTTTACAAACAAAAAAGTATCTGTATGTCCCGCGCAAGTAGCAATGCTGCCCGACTTTCAGAAAAATGAAAACATTTTTCGAAACTGATTGTTCACACACATATGTGGCTCTTTTCCATTTTGGGGGAAACTGAGAAGGACTGAGGCGCTAGTAAGTTAGAGATGCTCAAAGAGAAACCAAGAGGAGCCCGAGGGCGACACGTGGGCGGGCAATGACAGGGCCAAACAAGAAATGCTTCGGCCGGGCGTGGTGGCTCACGCCTGTAATCCCAGCACACTGGGAGGCTGAGGCAAGCAGATCACAAGGTCAGGAGATAGAGACCATCCTGGCTAACACGGTGAAACCCCATCTCTACTAGAAAAAAATACAAAAAGTTAGCCGGGCGTGGTGGCTGGCGGCTGTAGTCCCAGCTACTCGGGAGGCTGAGGCAGGAGAATGGCGTGAACCCAGGAGGCGGAGCTTGCAATGAGCCGAGATCGCACCACTGCACTCCAGCCTGGACAACACAGCGAGATTCCATCTCAAAAAAAGAAAAAAAAAAAAAAAACTTCACAGGTGACTTTTCCAAAAAGACAGCAAGTGTCCTTGGGAAGGCACTGTGTGTGCTGAACCAAGTCTTCAGATGGTACAACGTGAAACTCAACCGCTCCTCATGCCTACCCCCACAGCTGACCAGCTCCCAAAAGCTGCCTCCTACGGTGGCCCTGCCCTCTGGCCAGCAATCCGCTCTCCGAGAAGCAGGGGTTAGAATATGACTCGCGGCCGGGCGCGGTGGCTCAAGCCTGTAATCCCAGCACTTTGGGAGGCCGAGACGGGCGGATCACGAGGTCAGGAGATCGAGACCATCCTGGCTAACACGGTGAAACCCCGTCTCTACTAAAAAAAATACAAAAAACTAGCCGGGCGATGTGGCGGGCGCCTGTAGTCCCAGCTACTCGGGAGGCTGAGGCAGGAGAATGGCGGGAACCCGGGAGGCGGAGCTTGCAGTGAGCTGAGACCTGGCCACAGCACTCCAGCCTGGGCGACAGAGCGAGACTCCGTCTCAAAAAAAAAAAAAAAAAAAAAAAATAGAATATGACTCGCTCCACCAGGACTGCACGGCTGCCAGCTCTGGAACCGTGGGGGCGGATCTCCAAGTGGACGCCCTTCCCTCGAGTCACCTTTGGGCTCCGGTGCCACTCCCCACAGCAGTCTAGGCACCCTCCTCCCAGCCTTGGGCCGTTTCTTACCAGCCTCTGCCACCACACTGGGCCACATCAGTGGTTTCTGTGTGCCCTCAACCCACCTCTGTGGGAACTTTGTTACCAACCTGGCCCAAAGTCTGGTCCATGGAAGGCCCTCAGTAACACCAAAGAGCTGTCATGAAAACGAAACCCCACGTGTCTCCAGTAAGACTCAAAAGCACATTTGTCAAAACACAAAAGATCTGCAAATGCTTTTGAAAACTACACTAATGTTTCTCAACTTTCTATTCTAAAATACCTATGGTAACAAATTTTTTTTTTTTTTTTAGACGGAGTCTTGCTCTGTCGCCCAGGCTGGAGTGTAGTGGTGCAATCTCAGCTCACTGCAAGCTCCACCGCCTGGGTTCGCACCATTCTCCTGCCTCAGCCTCCCAAGTAGCTGGGACTACAGGCGCCCACCACCACGCCCAGCTAATTTTTGTACTTTTTTAGTAGAGACGGGGTTTCATCACGTTAGCCAGGATGGTCTCGATCTCCAGACCTCGTGATCCGCCCGCCTCGGCCTCCCAGAGTGCTGGGATTACAGGCATGAGCCACCGCGCCCGGCCTGTGGTAGCAAATTTTTAATCCAGATGTTTAGAAGCATTTAATAATTTCAAATTGTAAATTAGAGTAAAATGACACTGCTGATACTCAACTATGCAACAGAACTATTCAACTGTTCAACAGAAAACTTTGCATAAATCATACTTAGGTCAAATTTCACTGGTTTCACTTGTTTTTATGTTTTAACAGGACAGTGTTTGTTTTTTTATTACTTAATTTTATTGTTTTAGAGACAAGGTCTTGCTCTGTTGCCCAGGCTGGAGTCCAATGGCACAATCATAGTTCATTACGGCCTCCAACTCCTGGCCTCAAGCGACCCGCCCGCTTCAGCCTCCCAAAGCACTGGGATTACAGGCGTGAGCCACCACGTCCAGCCTCAGGACCACTTTTAGTTAAAAAACATCCTTTCTCTTTTCCATCTATAAACAACACCATTGGAGCCCTTTGTCATCACCAGCAAACCAGAACACCAAGCCTGGGTCTGTCTATGTGAGGCACTCAAAGTGTTTAAGTGATAACAGTAGAAAAGCAGGAAAATCCCTCCCACAGACCCCATGGCCTAAGACCCCAGCACTGCAAAAGTTCACAGCCATGCTGGAGCCATGGCAGAGGGCAGGAGGACCATAGTCAGGATAAGACAGCCGCATCTCAAAGCCCTGAATAAGTCTGTGGCCTTAATAGAGATTTTTAATCAAACATTTATTCTTAGGAGTCAGGCCATTCAAGCAAACTTAGCAGCAACAAGATGAATTTTTCCCCCAGGGGAGGGGACAGATTCAAAGGATAATTTTTTTTTTTTTTTTTTTTAATCTGCTAGAAAAACCAGTGGAGGTAAGTATCAGCCATCACTCAAGGTCACTCATGAGACTTCCAGGTAAAATCCGCAAAGTCCAGGGAGAAGCAGCAGCCTGAATTTTTACAAGAATGATACTTGGGCAAGAACATGAAGTCCCCAGGAGAGGGAACGTACCATGGCAGACACCGCAACACTGGGTGTGGGGATGGGAAGGGGCAATGGCTTCCAGACCTTTCCTCTCACTTTAACTCAGCACTGGAGCGGGCACCTGGGCACCAGTCACGGCAATGGGAGGAACTAGTTCCAGTTCCCGGGCTGTGATGCCGTCTAGGCACCGTGCACGAAGTGGGTCTCCTGGGCTCTGAGAGGCCAGGCTAAGACCTCTGATGGAGAACACAGCACTGGAGCTGCACCGCTGTCCCAGAAACACAGGCCACAGGGACAGAGTGGCCCAATTTCCCTTAATTTAAAAACCCCACGTCAGGGCAGTGTTGGAAAGTTCACTCTGCTAAAATTTAATTCAGTGTTTGTAAATACGTCTGACAATAACTGTGTACCCTCCACAGCATTTTCTCTAAATCCTTGGAGCAGTTTCACCGTTCACAGTGGTTACCTCCTGACCTCTGTGACCACCAGGGGCTGGGAAGGGACGGAGAGCGCAGGGCACTGGGTCAGCCTGGCCCTGGTGGAACTGACCTGGGGGCCCTTAGGTAACAGTCCACCCAACCCCTAACATCGGAAACAGGAGTGGAGCTCAGGTCTGAGCACAGAATGACTCATCTTCACACGAAACAGCTAAACCCGAACAGAAATCGCCTCATCTAAGCAAAAAGAAACTCTCACGTTCAGGATAATGCTGTCAGTGAGAGGCTTAATTAAATGCTTGTCCCCAGGCTGGCCTGAAGGCAAGGTGGAATTTTGGATTTCTGAACACCGCAAAGTGAGTGCATTCCACCCCCCCCGCCCCCCCCCCCCAAGGAGAAATCCGACAGTAACTCCCCAGCCCTCTCCCTTCATTACGGAGGTGAAGGGTGTCTAGCTTTTTGGGGGGCACGGTGTGTAAGTTCCCATCTGAATTTGCAGTAACTTGTGCCCAAGTACTCCCCCCACTCCTCAGTCCTTTCTGCAGTAGTAACCAGGCTGAGGTGCCCAAACGTGTCAGTTGGAAACACGTAAAACGCACCGAGCAGAAAGGTTCTACTCTGATAAATACCGTAGCTTGCTTCATTATTCATGTGAAAAAACCCTTCTATACATTTCCTTTTGATGAACAAACTATTTTCCACTCTTGTAGAGTGAAATAGTGCCTTGCAGAGGCAGCGTGAGTGCCAGCAGCAGAGATGTATCCAGTCTGTTACCCAAACGGGAAGTTAGCTCTGATAATAGAGCCAATAAGAAAGATTCTACAATCGATACAATTAAAATGCCCGTGAGTTCGCGGCGCACAGGTGTCTGCGCCCAGGCCGTGCGCTAAACACGTTTCTAATTAGCATTTCTTTAAACAATGCTGATCACAGTCTTGCCACCGTAATCCACTCCAAATGCATCGCTGAGATTGCAGCACGCAAAGCGAGAGGAAATTCGCTGCGAATCTCAGTCAAACTTTCTTTTGTTTATATTTCTTCGCTGTCAGAATATCTGTTCTTCGCCCCATCTGGTCTGTACCCTGGCTCCTCGATCCAGCCCTATTGTGTGCGCTTCGTTAAACCTACGAACAGTGAATCTGTCAGTGGGGCCAGGGGAACCCCAACTAGCCGGAGCCCTCCCTCTGGCGCAGAGAATTCCCCGTTTGCCTTCGGGATTGAGTTGTCAGACACCGGCTCGCGCTCCCCCGCGAAACTGACATGTCTATTTACAGAGAAACAAAGACGCGGCTCGCTGCGGACCCCGCTCCCTCCGCGCGCCCCGTCCGCCCCGCGCGCCCCGCGCCCTCCGCGCCCCTCGCCGCCCCGCCCCGAGGCCCCCGCGCCCCGGTTCGGCCGGCGATTAACATGGAGACCAGGCCGGCGCCCGGCGTCCGGGGAGACAATGACCCCCGGCCCCAGGACGCCGGGACCCGCCCGCGCCCACCTCCCGCAGTTCCGACTCTTGGCAAACTCGGCGCGGGCGGCTCCGGGTGCGGCTGGGCTGCGCCGGCTGGGGGCGCGGGCGGGGGGCGCCAGGACGCCCCCGGGCTGCCTCGGGGCCAGGCGTTGACGCAGCAGAAATTACCAGCTGGAAAATTCCCCTCTCGGAGGTGCCGGGGAGGGAGCGCGGCGGCAGCGGGAGGTGCCGGGGGCCGAGGGGCCGGGGCAGCCCCGCCGCCTCCGCGCGCAGCCCAGCGAGGAACCCGCGCCGCCCCCGCGCGCCCCGCCCCGCGCCGCCAGCCTGGGGGGCAC
>NC_037672.1:90771308-90777143 GCF_003255815.1 Theropithecus gelada | reverse complement strand
CCCGGCCGCCGGCCCCGCCCCTCGCTCGGCCCCGGGCGCCGCGCCGCGGGGTCGCAGGGGGCCGCGCCGGGGGTCCGTTCTCCCCCCCGCGGGCGGCCGGACAGCGGAAGTGCGGGCTGGAGCTCGCTGGGCATTGTGGGAAGCCCCCTCCCCTGGGCTGGCGGGGGGCTGGGGCGGCGCGGCGCGGGGGTCCCCCTGGTCCCGGCTGCGCCCTTGCCCCGCGGGCGCGGAGCAGCCTGGAAACCATCCCACGGGAGCGGCGACCCCGGCGAGGGCACCCAATCCCTTCCCGGGCCGCGCACCGGGCCCTGCCCACGCGCAGGTTCCTCGGGGGCGCGCGGGTGCCCGGGTCACGGGCCGTCCCCGCGCCCGACGCACCGTTGCGCTGCGCGCGTCTCGCAAACTTGGCGACTCCCCCAGCCCAGCCGGGCATCTCCGCGGGCCGCTTGCGGTGCGGAAAAGGCGCCCCCAAGGAAGGCTGCCCGGGGCGCGGGGTCCGGAAGGGCCTGGGCACCGCGCGCGCCCAACCTTGGGGGCCTCGGCGCACCGGGAGATCAGCGCACCTCGGGCACGGGCCTCGTGGGGGTGCCCGCTAGTGGGGCTCGCTTTTGGCTGACTAGGGACACCAGCGGCAGCGCGTGGGTCCCTCCCGTCGTGTCGTCTGCCTCACGGGGACGAAGGGCTCCGGGAGGGGAAGGGAACCAGCGGCCCGGGCCTCGCCCCAGCCCCGTGTGCAGCCCCGACCCGAGCGGCCCGGGACGCGTCTCCACCACTGGGCGCCCGGACCCTGTGCGTCGCTTCTCGCCTCCGCGTCCTCAGCCCTCGGGCGGGTGGAATGGGAAGCGCGGCCCCGCATTCCTGGCCGGCCTGCGCGGGGGTAAAGGCCACCTCGCTTCCTCTCCCCGGGCGCGGCGGCGGGAAGGGAGGTGAGCCTGTGGCCGGCAGCTGCGCGAGGGAGTCGAGCCCGACCGGGCCAACCAATGGGGAGGCGCCCGGGCCGTCCAGCCTGCCTCCCTGCGGGCCCAGCGCGGCGGATTCCTCGGGAGGTGGGAGGCGGCGGCCCTATGGATGCTTTCAAATCAGGATGTGTGAGGCGCATTCAGGAGCGGCGGTGGGAGGCGGCTGAGGGCTCTCCATGAGTGAGCAAAGGCGAGCGAGGTCTGGCTGCTGGGACCGACGCCTGGGACACTCCCTTAACTGCCGTCGCGGGCGCCTGGAAATGGCTGTGCGGACAACCCCCTCCCATCCCCTCGCCAAGCTCGCCGGGATGGCACTGCGGCCCAGGAAGCCTCGTCCCCGGCCTACCTCGCGCAACACCCTCTCGGTGACACCGCCTGCTCTGGTCTGAAACAGCAGGCCCAGCGTCACCGACCTTCGGGAGGTGGGGGCTGAGCACACCACCCTGAGAAGAGGCAGCTTCCAGGAGGGTCTGGCAGGTCACATGCCTCCCCTTTGGAGGGAACAGAGGGCACTGCTTGCAGCAGCCCCCACCTGCCCACCCAGAGCCCAGTTGTACCCCATGGAGGAAAGGAGGCCTGGGGAGACAGGAGAGCTCGGGCCCACCCAGCCAAAGTAAGGAGGACCAGAGCCCCGATGCCTGCCCCAGGGGCCTCCTGCAGAGCCTGCCCATGAGTCTCTCCCAAGATGTCTGGACCTCCCTAGGCAGCCTCCAAGGAGAGCAGTGTTAATGGTTTGCCATGTCCGTTGTCCATGCAGGGATGGAGAGCAGCAGCACCTGCCTGGCGGAACACACAGTGACACTCAGTCATTGCTTAGGAGGCCTGCCTGTAAAAACCAAGCCTTGATCTCACCACGACCAAGGCCAACCCCACTGCCAGGTTAGGGCTGCCTGTCTTGGTAGAAACTTTCTGAGTCTAGAATGAGCCGGGCAGATGAGGCTCTGGGCCCTCTCTCACCTGGGAGTCCCACTCCTCCCTCCTACCCCGTCAGCAACGCTGCCAGTGACGGGGGAAAGAGAGACTCCTGACTTCTGCTCCAAGAACCAATGGAAGGTCAAGCAGCCCGGAGATGAAGCCAGTATGTCACAAAGGAAGAACCAAGACCAGTCTCAGAGACAGCATCCTGGTTAAGTCCTGCCTAAAGCCCACCCTACCTGCAGACCGTTATTCCAAGAGCTAATAAACCCCATTACTATTTAAAAGAAAAACAAACGAACAAAAACCAGCAGCAGCAACTGCGGCCTCTCAGCCGAACTGATAGAAGGAGGAGGGTGGAGTAGCTGGGCTCCTATAGCCACGGGGTGTGTCTGCTCCGATGGGCGTGCTGGCCCCGTGGCCCCAGAAACCTCAGGTTTGTTGGAGCCCAACATCTGCTGAGCTGCTGCTGGGATTAGACATGAGACGGGGATGCCATGCTGGGCCGCAGTGCCCCCTCTCTTCCCAGGACCCGGGACACTTGTGCGGGTGATGCATGCCAGGCCTGGGGTCCACAGACGCAAGGAGGGATCTGCTGCCTGGCAGCCGGCTGGGAGGCAGCTCTGGGAACAGAGGATGTGAAGTGTGGCCTCAGCAGTGTTGGGATCAGGGCTGGGAGGCCAACACATGGGTGTCTGGGAGGGTCCCGAGGGTGGGGTCTCTGAGGGTGACATGATGAACTGGACATAGTCCCTGACCTCGCCAAGTGGGTGAACAAGACAGGTGAACAAATGGTCAGGTCTCTGTAGGGCACACTTGTCCACGCTGCATGAGGTGGTCATTCCTGAAAGTCACCCCCAGCCATCTGGGTGAGGATGTTGGGAGCCTGTCCAAGGGACCCTGAGGCCTATGAGGGATGAGCAGCAGCAGACCAGGAGTTCTGGAGGATGGGGGGCTCAGGGCAAGGTGCAGAGGCTGGGCAGCCCCACGGATGTACCTGCTAAGGGACATGCCCCCCGCAAACCCCTGGAACAAATCAACCAGAGACACAAATGGAGAGCCATCTGGCTGGCAGGGCCCCCGGAGGGTCCTGGCACAGCCTCGTGCTATGGCCTCTCCGCAGACCTGTGTTCACAGACTCCCTGCACCACTTACCCTGCCAGCCGGCCACCTGCCCTCCACCCTCACTGTGTGGCTTCTAGGGGCCGGGGGTCTGGGAGGGGACAAGCCCCATTCCAGGTGCTCTGATCCACCAAGAGAGTGGGGACCTGCCTCTCATCCTCAAGAAGGATGACCTGGGAGGAGCTTTGGGAAAGAAAATTGCTGAGGAGGAACAGATACCCCTTCCTGTCTATGTCCCCCAGAGCAACAGACACCCCTTCCTGTCTGTGTCCCCCCGAGCAACAGACACCCCTTCCTGTCTGGGTGCCCCCAATCAGCTCCCCAACCTCGCCAGGGCCTTTACCGCCACCCCCTCTTCTCCCAAGGAGGCATTTCCTTGTCCACCCCCAGCTGGGATTTCTATGGTTGTCTTTGTCTCAGTCACTGGTCAGGGAACCTGCCTGTTTATTCACCAGCCAGTGATGTTACTCAGTCGTCCCCATGGCAACAGCCCTGGGAGTCCTGCCCCCTCCCAGGGAACTGCCCAGAACCTGTCCCTGCCCTCTCCAGGCCTCTGCTGGGAGCCCAGACAGAGGGAGAGGCAGAGGGCAGGGCGGGGACAGAGGCCCGCCGCCCGCCTGAGGATGCTGGGGCTGTCCAGGGAGCCGCCCACCGCACGTCATCCTGGGTCCTGTGGGTGGGCTGGAGGCCGGCCGTGGGCGCAGCAGAGCCCCACCCACGGGCTGGGGGAGGTGGCCTGGTCAAGGCTGGATGGAGGTGGGCCTCCTCTCGGGCTTGGCTTGGCCAGGTTCAGTGCCAGCTGGCCCTGCCCTCCCACCCAGGCCTCCCCGAGACCACCCTCCAGAGCTGCTCTGGGGCCAGGGGCTACCTGCCAACCCCACGCTGCCCCACCCCAACTGTCCTCCGGGCCTGTGCCCCTGCCAAGCCCCAACTGCCGCTCCAGCTGCCACAGCCAACTGTCGACCGGTCTCCATTCCAAGCGCCTGCTCACCCCCAATCGTCCTTCCAAAATGCTGCTGCCAACTGCCAGCCCCCTTCCTTCCTGAGCCCTGGCTCCTACCACCACTCCAGGCCACCACACCAGGGATCTGCATTCCAGACGTTCCCTCGGGACAGAGGCCAGGCCACACCTGCCGTGTGCCTGGTGGGATGGGATGGGATGGGGTAGGGGAGGCACTGAAGGTCTGAGACCTGAGGCGTCAGCACAGAAGGGCAGAGCAGGCGATGGGGCCAGGCCCTAGCAGACAGAAGGCAAGGGGCAGGGAGAGCACAGGCTGAGCAGGGGAAGGCGAGAGGGCAGGGCAGCCCATCCTCAGTGCCAGGGGCCACGCCAGGCCCAGCACAGGGGTGGGAAGACTGCCAGAGTACAGCCCGAGCAGGCCCTGGGAGCTGCAGGGCGGAGCTGGGCTTTCCCTCAGAGGGTCTGTGAACAGCTTGGCCTGACCACAGACCCCGAGAGGGTCCTCCCAGCCATGTCGGGGGGAACTGGCCCCTCCCCACCAGCCCTGCACAGCTCGGGGTGGAGTCAGCCCCCAGGCCTCAGCTGTCCCAGGCCAGCCTGGACTCCTTCCTGCTTCACCACCTGGCACGCGGGGCCGGCCTGAGTCCCTTTAGGTTCCAACGTGTGGCCTCTCAGTCCCAGTCCTGGCCTTGCTGCCCCTTCCCTCCTTGGAGCTTTCTTTCTACATTCATCCCAGTGGTCCCTGATCCTCACCTCCAACATGAGATCCCCCATATCCCCCAGCCTGTGAGACCCTATCCCTCAAATCCCTCAAACACAGCAGGTGCCCGCAAGTTGCCTCGCCAGGCCTAGGGGAGGCACTGCTGCCCTTGCGGGTCAGACCTGGGGCTGTAATTCCATCCCAGGCTCTGGACCAGCCGGTCAGCACCAGGAGGTGATGGGGGCTGGGGCGTCAGTCCCGGCTGAAGGGACACAGCTGCTCCCCAGGGGCCTCCGGCCTCTGAGGGCTCGCATTGCAGAGGCGGGTGATGGCTCTGCAGATAGCCACAGCAGGTGAAATGGACACCTGGCTCTCCCTGGTGTCCCCTCCAGGAGCTGCTACTGGGCAGTCCGCCTTCCAGGATAGGACAGTGGGGCAGGCACAGGGAGCCATGTCAGCCTATCGGTCGGGCTGGCCCTGGAGGTAGGGAAAGACGGATGTGTTTGCTGAGCACCTATGGCGTGCCGGGAATCTTCCTACTTGGGGAACAGGGCGGGGAAGGACTCTCCCAGAGTCACCTGGCCCACCTCCGGTGCTGGGGCCTGGGAAGGAGAGAGAAGGGAGGTGGCTGTGGCCCCTCCCCTCCCACCAGAGGGGGTCTGCTGGGGTTCCCTTGGTGGATATGCAGAGGCCCCAGCCCTGCACAAAGCCAGCCTGTTGCCTCGGCCTCGTTCACTCACTCACTCACTCGTAGGGCAGCATTCACAGATCATGGAACCTGTTGCACGCCAGGACGTGCTAGGTCTGGAGAGCCAGACAAAACCCCTTGTATTGCAGGAGTAGGGAGTCGGTGACAGGTCAGCAAATTCATAAACGAGCTCTTCTGAGATAAAAAGGAACTGGGGACGGGCCCCTTGGGGACTTGGCTGGTGCTGGGGCAGAGCAGGAAAAGGCAAGCTGAGTTCCTGGCCATGGTGGGGACGACACGGGGCAGGAGGGCCAGGCCCACGGGCCATGGCGGGGACGACACGGGGCAGGAGGGCCAGGCCCACGGGCCATGGCGGGGACGACACGGGGCAGGAGGGCCAGGCCCACGGGCCATGGTGGGGACGACACGGGGCAGGAGGGCCAGGCCCACGGGCCATGGTGGGGACGACACGGGGCAGGAGGGCCAGGCC
>NC_037672.1:90727255-90770925 GCF_003255815.1 Theropithecus gelada | reverse complement strand
TGTTGTTGTTGTTGTTGTTGTGTAGCTGTGCCCTGTCCCCAGAGGTGGAGTCTACAGAGACAGGCAGGTTTCCTTGAGCTGCTGTGAGCTCCACCCAGTTCGAGCTTCCCAGCAGCTTTGTTTACCTACTTAAGCCTCAGCAATGGCGGGCGCCCCTCCCCCAGCCTCGCTGCTGCCTTGCCGGTAGATCACAGACTGCTGTGGTAGCAATGAGGGAGGCTCCGTGGGCGTGGGACCCTCCCGGCCAGGTGTGGGATATGATCTCCTGGTGTGCCTGTTTGCTTAAAGCGCAATATTGGGGTGGGAGTTACCCGATTTTCCAGGTGTTGTGTGTCTCAGTTCCCCTGGCTAGGAAAAGGGATTCCCTTCCCCCTTGCGCTTCCCAGGTGAGGCGATGCCTCGCCCTGCTTCAGCTGTCGCTGGTCGGGCTGCAGCAGCTGACCAGCACCGATCGTCCGGCACTCCCCAGTGAGATGAACCCAGTACCTCAGTTGAAAATGCAGAAATCACGGGTCTTCTGTGTCGCTCGCGCTGGGAGTTGGAGACTGGAGCTGTTCCTATTCGGCCATCTTGCTCCGCCCCCCCAACTTTTTTCAGGATTTTGTTTTTATGCTCATTCATTTATTCTCTGATGCTCTTTCTTCATGTAGATCTAAGTTTCTCACCTATATTATTTCCTTTCTTTCCCAAATAATTTCTTTTAAAATTTCTTGCTGCGCAGGTCTGCTGGTAATGAACTCCTTCATTTTTCTGTCTGAAAAAGTCCTTATTTCTCCTTTGTTCCATATTCAGGATAATTTCACTGAATACAGAATTCTAGATTGGTGGGTTCCTTTTTTTCACAATACTTAAAATATTTTACTTCACTATTTTCTTGCTTGTGTGGTTTCTGAAGAGAAATTCAACGTAATTCTTACACTCGTTTCTCTACAGGTAAGTTATTTGTTTTCTCTGACTCCTGACAAGATTTTCTCTTTTGTTTTCAGTTTTCTACAGTTCAAATGTAATATGAATAGGTGTCAATATTTTATATTTATCTTTCTTTGTGTTACTTGAGCTTCCTATATCTGTTTTGATCGCTGCCATTAATATGTAAACATTTATTGCTCTTCATTTTCTCATTCTTCTTGTATTCCAATTACATGTATGTTAGACCTTTTGAAATTGTCTCACATTTCTTAGATGTTTTGTCCTTTCTTTAAAAGACAAACAAACAAACAAAAACTTTTTTCTCTTTACCGTTTATGCTTGGGAAGTTTTCATTGACCTGTCTTCAAGTTCAATGATTCTTTTCTGACCTTTGTCAAGTCTACTAATGAACCTATTAAAGTTACTTTTTAATTTCTGATACAGTGGTTCTGATTTCTAGCATTTCCTGTTGATTCTCAAAATTTATCTCAGTTTACATAATCAATATGTTCTTTCATGTTGTCTACATTTTCCATAAGATCCTTTCATATCTTAATCACTTTTAAAATCCCTCTCCGAAAATTTCATCAACTGTGTCGTATCTAATTCTAGTCTAATGCATGCTTTGTCTCTTTAAATTGTGTTTATCTTGCTTTAGGAATGCTTTGCAATGTTTGGTTTTGGTTTATGACTAGATATAAGGTAAATAGTCCTGTAGTGAAAGAATTTATAGGAATCTGTTTAGGAGTTGGACTGTATTTAATGTTTGTTATAGCTATCGGTGCTAGTGGCTTTTTTTTTTTTTTTTTTTTTTTGAGACGGAGTCTCGCGCTGTGTCACCCAGGCTGGAGTGCAGTGGCGCGATCTCGGCTCACTGCAAGCTCCGCCTCCCAGGTTCACGCCATTCTCCTGCCTCAGCCTCCGAGTAGCTGGGACTACAGGCGCCCGCCACCACGCCCGGCTAGTTTTTTGTATTTTTAGTAGAGACGGGGTTTCACCATGTTAGCCAGGATGGTCTCGATCTCCTGACCTCGTGATCCACCCGCCTCGGCCTCCCAAAGTGCTGGGATTACAGGCTTGAGCCACCGCGCCCGGCCGGTGCTAGTGGCTTTAAATTCCTCTACCATTTTTGTTTCTGTCTCTCTTTTTGATTATGTACTTTTCTAAGTACTTTACCTAGAGAGAGTCTGGATCTTGCTGGGATTTTTCGGCTGGTTGGTTGCGTTTTTTAAACAGTAATCCACTGTCATTATGCTGGAATCCTGCTGTGGTAACCATAAGGTGGTAAGGAAGGAAAGCATTCTATATTCTTATGATTAAGTCTTAGTCTTTTAGTGACTCTTCACTGTGACTTTACAAGTGTTTTTGCTGTGGCATAGCTTCACCTAATCCCCCTTAAGTGAGACAGGAAGGCCAGAGGGAGCCACAGTGTAATGATGTCCTTTCCCAGCTGGAATGAGGCTCTGGTAAAGTGTTTTCTTCTGGAGAGTAGGCCTGTGCTATGGAGAACATGCTGGAAGTATTTCACCATGATTATTCTTCCTCTGACCCCACCAGGGTTCTATGGGATCTTTCTCAGATATTCATTGTACAAACCTGGTGGGATTCATGGAGGTAAATCCTACAAAAGTGTGGGGACCTCCTAAAACTACTGCCTCCAGGAGTTTCTCACTCTCAAACTAATCCATTCTCAGCTTGCAGACTTCCGTCAAAATTAACACTTAAGTGCTCCTACTAGTTTGTGGCTCCAGTGGCTTCTGCTCTAGGTAAGTAGATTTCAAGTGACACTCTCTTAATTCATCGTTTTCTCCAGCTTTTGGAATAGTGGATTGCCCTTGTCAGAGCTCAGAAGACAATACCCCAAAGTATGACGTCTTGGTGTGCTGCATACTTTGAACTAAAGAAGACAAAAGGGCCTCAGAAGCAAGGTCTTTCTGACCTTCCATCTTCATGTCTCCCACCCTTCTTCCTGCCCCCGATCCAGTCATAGAAGCAAGAATTCCTCTTCCCCAAGGCAGAGCATAGAAACTAGAACTCCTCTTTCCCAAAGAAAACCACGAAACCAAAAAAGGTCTCCCTTCTCTCTTCTCCCTTAAAGATCCTCATTTCAGAGAAAGCCTGCTCCATACATAGGAGGAAAGAATGTCACATAGAGAAGCCAACAAAAATCTGTACAGACAGGCCTTACTGGATCCTCCTCCCCTCAAGCTTGTTACCACTAGTTCATACTCTTTTGTTCAATCACTGTTCTACATGGCTGTTTATTCTTTGTTGAACCTAACCACAAAAATAGACAGTTTCCCCTGGGTCCTTGGGTCTTCATTTCTGAAGGCTCCTATAAATCTTTGATTAAATAAATTTGTTACGCTTTTCTCTTGTTAATCTGTCTTTTATTATAGGAGTGACACCTGTGACCCTTATGATGGTGAGAAACTAACACCTGCAACTAACACCTTCCAACTTTAGTTCTCTAATGGGCTCAAGAAACGTGGTCGATTTGTAGTTGTTCAGCTTTTTCTTGTAAAAATGGGCTCTTTACTGTTGGGGCTAAAACGATTAGTCTAAATATTACTCGTAAAACTTTTGTTTTCCTTATATATCTGTGCACATGTACTGGGTCATGATGTAAAATGTAGTTCTTACTAGTTGTTCTTAGTAGGATTCAAAACATTTCAAAATACAGTGACATGAAGCAGAGAAAATAAGGCTCTGGGCCTATTTCTGCAGAGGCATTTTCCATCCATACTCCCAAACAGGTTCAGGTAACCATCTTGAATATTGATAGAAAGCAGTCAACATTTTGGGAGAAAATTTCTCATTAATTTACAGAATACAACAGTTGAAACAAATACTTAAATAAGTTTAATTATGATAGTTGGTAAATAGTGGTTTATTTATCTATTTATTACAGATTTGTTGTTTAACCATGGAGACAATATTATGTCTTGGTATATCTTGGAAAGCATGACATATTCATTTTCTGCTTTTCTTATAATTAATTTGAACTTTGACATGTTTTATTCTTTATACTGTCCTAGCCAGTAGGTATACTGAGCAAAAATTTTTAAGTAATGTGAGTAATTATATTTGACAACTTGATCTGCTATTTGGGAAATATTATTTAAGTGCTTCTGAATCTGCAATATTGACGTTTCTATAGTGACTTTAGTCTAACTAAATTTAAATTCTGAAACTAATTAGTTAGAAAATCTTATTCATTAAACCACTTAAGAATGTGACATAATGAAGTAGGCGGCATTGAGACAAGAAAGAAAGAAAAGGAAAGAGACAGAGTTTTTCTCATTTCACTTCTACATATGCTTATCCATGACAGAAAGCAGTGTCTGAAATGTTTATAAATGTTTAGTATGGAGTTTTTCCTTCTTATAATCCAACTTCAGTCTAAGCTGTGCAAGGAAATCCATACACACGCTTTCCACACAAAGAGAAGTCTGTAAATGCTTTGCAAATAGACTGCATAATCACTATATTTTAAAAGGAATACATGTTCAAAATGTGTTTGACATGATCTTTAATTTAAAATATTTTTGCCATTTCCAAATTCATAACAAGATTGAGCATATTTTTATTTCCAAATATTTTATAAAGTTCACATTTATGAGGTTTTGTAAGATGATTTTATTCTCTGATCATGAAAAGACATCATAAATGTACAAACCAAGTAGTCTTACATTTATATTAAGATATCTGGAAATTAGTATTAGATTAATATTAGAGTTTGATTTTAGCACAATTATTGTTGCAAGTATGGTTATTCCATCTGGAATTTTAAATCTGATACAATTTATCATGCTATAAGCAAAGCTGGATAATCAAATGATTAGCTTTGTAAGTGAGATAAGGAAAAGATGAGAAGATTATATGTACAAATTGCACCATACTGATAAAATAAAGGGGAAAAAATGCTTTTCAGAGCCACAAAAATATACCAGAGACTTGGGGGAAAAAACACAGAAAGGGAAGAAAATAGAGTTTATTAATAAAACTCAAAATAAATTGCTAATCCAAATGTCACAACAAAGCACAAAATTTTAGTTATATGTTTAGTAATTGCCATATATTTAAATGCTGTCTGCTGACATATTTAAAAATGTATGATGTTACTGGATGTCATTTCATTACACAGTATACAAACTAATTTCTCATAATTTACATGTTCTTACTTTTGCAAATCCAGATTAATAATAACCACCTTGGGTATGTGAAAACTAAACACAGGAAACACCTGCAGAACAATATTAGTTTTTGTAGGGAAGTGAAACCATTTATCATAAATTTATTGGAAGGAACTCAGGATGATGTTTCATACTTATTAAATCATAAACATTCTTACCTAAAGCTTTCATGCACCAGACTTTCTTACTCCAAAGGGCTGGCCGTGTTCTAATACGCTTATTATTTGATGTAAATTCAACCTCCACAGTATCACCAATTACTTCATCTCTCAAAATTATGAATATTTCACCAGGATTCTGTAAGTTGAAAATGTAACCCATTTAAGCATTTGAAAAAGTTTACATTAGTCAAAGAACTCATTACATTTCTTTATAATTAAGGTAATACACTATCATTGAATAAGTCTTCTATGGTGTTTGTATTTTCAACTGTATCTGGAAATAAAATACATAAATGTGATTCTCACTACATTTTAAATATTATCAAATTTCTTTTTATTGGATGTTCTTTTTTTCCCTCTAATGCCATGTTTTGCAACTTAAAGAAACAGTGTGAATATGGCCTCTTCCTTTTCCTCTTGCCTCTTCCTAAATATGGCTCTCTGTACCAGGGTATACGCATCATTTCACAGACCAGCAGAAGACTATAATTCAGTTGTTAACGAAATCATTTTTCCAAATCCCTTTTTTACTCCTTTGTATAACTTGGTTTTTTAATCTATAAATGATAGAATTGAAAAAGTTTAAGATCTCTTACAATTTAAATATAATGACTTTTCTTTTAAGAAGTCTAATAGTTTTATGTTTTATGTAGTAGAAGTTCAGTGGCTACTCTTTATTTATGACAAGTGTCTGCGATGGTTTTTGAGTTGACTAAAGGTTATAGATCTAAAGTTTCTAGATTTAATTAACATGGAAGAGCCAAATCTATAAGGTGAAAAAGGTTATTGAATAACTCTTTGTGAAAAAATATTAAGAAACAATACTAGGAATGAAAGATTGGGGTTAACACAGAGAAAAGAAAGGCATAAACATTTATTATCTATTTTATACTAGAAATTATACTCAGCACTTTTTATATAAATATATTTTCTCTAATCCTAACTGAAACAGATAAACACAAAGGCATACATATAGAAAGACAAACACACACACACACACACACACACACACACACACCCCAAAATAAACAGATAAGGCTATTTCTTTTTCTCTTTTAAGAAAAGGACAACTAATATATAGAATTACATTCTGAAGTCTAATCAGAAATATTTAATTTCCAAATCCACACTACTCCTTATATCATGCTGTCAAACCCCATGAAAAAGCTAAAATAAAACATTCTTTTTATGATTATCTTAGATATCACCTTTCAAAAGCTTTCTTCAAGTCATACTAAGTTTCAATTCCATGCTAAAAAAAACAAGGATCGCACTTATATGCTCTTATAAAATCATGTTTATCAAAAAGTTACTAATTTCAAAATTCTCTTAAATGCCCCTAAGTATAAATTACTCACCAATAAAACTTACATCTTTATGCTTTATCCCAAAGAGCTTCTAACTACGTTGACGTTACAGAATCATTTCAGCTCACACAAAAATCTACTTCAGGCATTTTCCACCAGAGTCTAATACTCCCAGATATTTGTCCGCAGGGTATTTTGAACTAAATTTCTCCTCAGAATTTACAGTGCTCATTGGGAAAGTATCCTATTTCAAAGGAACTCCCACTATTCCACCTGTTGCTCTTGCCCCACACATGCAACATGCCAGAAAAGCGGGAGTGTAAGCCCTCCTGTTCCTCACATCTGCAACCTCCTCCTCGCAGGCCTCACTTCTGGCAGTTCTTTTGTTCCTGTTGTTTCTTATATCTTTAAGAGCCAAATAATGTCTTTCCATTTCACTTGGGCTCAGTTACTCAAGATCCTCTGCTTTAAAGTTCAGAGATATTTCCTGTGTGTGCATCATTCCTTGTTTAACTTTGACTTATGCCTTTCCACATCTGGCCAGTGCACATGTACTCTCCCAGTGTTTTATCCACCCAACCGACTCCCCACTCATGACTGCTTCTGACACATCAGATTCCCCATTCAGGGTCAGGCGCAGTGGCTCATGCCTGTAATCCCAGTACTTCGGGAGGCCGAGGCAGGTGGATCACCTGAGGTCAGGAGTTCAAGACCAGCTTGGCCAACATGGTAAAACCCCGTTTCTACTAAACATATGAAAATTACCTGGGCATGGTGGTGCATGCCTGTAATCCCAGATACTCAGGAGGCTGAGGCAAGAAAATTGCTTGAGTTCGGGAGGCAGAAGTTGCAGTGAGCCGAGATCACACCACAGCACTCCAGAGCGACAGAGCAAGACTCTGTCTCAAAAAAAAAAAAAAAAAGGCAGGACTCCACCTTTCAACCATTTCCAGAGAAAAGCTCTAAACAAAAGACAAGCACACTGACCACCCCAAATGAGGCACTCACATCTTCATTTGTACCTAAGGCCAGCTTCATGGGCCCATGACCTTACAGTCACACAGGGCCCCACACTTAGAAGGCCCTGTATTTGGTTTAATATTCTGCTGTAATTACTTTGACATTATAATAATTTGAACATGGTACTTTGTATTTTCATTTTGCACTGTAAACTAGGCAGCTGGGCCTGCTTGAACATAATGTTGGCATGATATTTAATTCCTTTTCTCCTTCTATATCCCCATATTTATCCTCTCCAACAATGTCCAACTCAGATCTCACCAGCCCCACAAAGTCCTCCTGCAACTTCAGCTCACAAGATTTAGAACTTTCAAAGGAACACTAGAGCACTGAATATCCATAACCATCATTTGACTGTTACTAAGAGTCATGCTCTCTACTCCTGATTAGTTTTTCATGTCTGTATCTTGCCTTTCTAGCTAGATTTTAAACATCCTAAGGGTGTTTCTGTTTTCTTATATTATTGTAGTACCTTTCAAAAATTATGCACATAAAAACATTCTGTATATAAATTTTTAAATTAAGATGGAGTCAGTCTGTAAAAAGATGACATTTTTAAATTGAGTATGCGCAGCTCTGTGCCATACTTCTCTCAGTACTCAAAGCTTCCTCTACTCCTGGGAGTAAGCACTGGCTCTTAATTATATGAGTACATTTAATTCAGTGGAGAAAATATTAGGAACCCCAAATGGTCATAAATTAGTTTTACCACTTATGAAGCTATTGTTTTGCTCCCAATCTTTCTGACTCCTCTGTGAATCCCTTATTTGGGTCAGAGCATTCAGGGAAACAATGGGTTATGACAATTATCACTTCCAAACTTTAAAGCTTGGCTACATTGGTCATAAGCCTTGAGACCTAACACAAGAGGTAAAATTTGGTCTGCAATGTTGCATTTATATCCGAGTCTCTGAGGTAGGACACAGGCATTATTTTGTGTGTGTGAAAACTTCCCTAGTAGTCCCTGTATGTAGTTTAGTTTTTGATAACCACTTACTTAAAAGAAAGAGACATCTTTTGGTCATTGTAAAACTTCACCTCTGAGAAGGCATCACTTCACAATACAGACATTTCAGGCATTAATGCACACAATCATCTTTTGCTGCCTTTACTGTATTCAGTTAAATCACAGGATTGGGCTTTAAGTTAAGGTTGGTTACCAAGGACTAGTTTGTGATTTGGTATGAGAAGTAAGTGGGTAGTGCTATTAACTTTTGTACACTGTTTTAAATTGTATTCAGAGTCAATGGATGAACTGGTAAAAAGGTAATCTCTGAGATTCTTCTAGCCCTTAAGACTCACATTCTTTCATGGCATCTCAATTTATCTCTATATTTGTTTATTACATAATCCATAGTCTGTCCTATGGGCTTGAAGACTCATATTAGGGTTTTAGCCTTAAGAGTGTGTCAATGAACAGGTCATATAAAATAAAGACCTTTATTAGGGAATATGGTGTGTGGTAGGATTCTGATTTTAAAAACATTCAATAAAATTAATATAGATCCAAATGCTGATAAAGCCACTTTAAAGGTCTTTTGTGGTTGCACGATGACTTTCAGAATTAAATTTTCTCAAGAAATCAATAAGTGACTCAACTGGTTTTTTAAATGTCTCTATCTTAACATCAGAATAGCAGCAGTGGGAAAATAAAATAAAAATAAAAGAATTAAGGTTGATTACACTAAAGGAAGTAAGAGATTTGGGGAGAAGGAAAGTTGAGAGTACAGCAGGCAGATTCTACCAAAAGGAAGGGAAAATGATACATTTAAAGATCTGGGTTTAAAGAAAATAAGCTCACTCTTAATTGTTCTTTAGGATGGAGCTACTGCTGAGAAAATATAGAAGTCATTTCTGAATCTGTGGCTAGGGATCACAAAAATAAGATTTAACCTGGACACTGTTGATATTTTTTGACCAAATGTGTAATTGTTGTGGGAGTTGTTGTGTGCATTACAGGAAGTTGAGCAGCTTTCAGAGTTCTACCCACTAAATGCTAGTAGCAATCCCCCAGTTATGACAATCAAAAATGTCTGCAAGCTTTGCCAAATATCCCCTGGGTAGAGAGTGTCAAAATCACCTGCATTGGAGAGCCACTGCGTTGGGGGTGTTTGCCAGAGTAAAGGACTGCACAGGGAAGAGAAGTTACTAAAAAATAGACCAGGTCTAGTTCTGGTTTTGGTGTAATTTCAATGAAAGAGTACCTTACACGTGGACTTTTCATCAGGGAGATAAAATTGGGTGAGATTCATTTGAACAGTGGATGCATTTGGGAGACCTAGAACTCACATCTCTCATGGTCAATTAACCCACACAAAAAAAATCAAGAGGCATATGCCAGAAAAACAAATGTCTTGGCCCATAAACAAAGAAAAGTTAAAAAAAAAATACTAAAACAAGAAAAGTGTGCCAGTCATACAGAAAGTAAAAGAAGAGGTCAAATTAAGAAGCAGATTGGAACTGCTAAAACTCGCCTAGGTATTTCTCAAAGACACAGATAATTAACTTACATAAATAGGACAATGGAGGGATATCTTCATTAGTGCATGGGGAAAAAAAAGTTAAAGAAATAAAGTAAAATATTTTTCTGCTGTTTGAGAAGTGGCACAAAATTTTCAAGGTCTAGGAAATCCAAATTTGTGAAAAAGAGCAGTGCTAGGAAGAGTGACAAGGCAGAGGAATCAATATTCTCAAGCTCCAAGGGTCACAGGCAGTAGCAACAGCACCCATTGCCTTAATTAACGATAGACTAAAGTTAATGCTCCAGAGCAGATGAGGGCACAGAGAAGAGAATTTCTCTAGGAGGCAGGTCCATAGACCTCAGCAATTCCACAGCAAGAGCCAGCAGCAGGAATAATTTAAACTAACTCCCTTTTCATCAGGGAGAATGAAAATTATGCAACTATAAAGAACTCATAGTCAACCCAGTGTTAGCATGCTGGAAACACAAAACTAAAAAGAGAAATTAACAGGGTTTGAATATACTGGATGTAAATCAGGTACATCTTAAAGAAGACCTGGTGACTGACTGAGTTAGTATTGTAAAATTTCTAGATTTTTTAGGATGATAGGGAAACGTCAACTATCATTTCCTTAAGGCAGTAGTCTTAAGTAGTCTCTATTCACGGATTACTTGGAATACTTCTCAGAAATGAATTGGAGTTCAAAGGTTGTGCTTTCAGACAGTTGCCATAGGCTGAAAGTTGTCGTGGCAAGTCTGAAACATGATTTTCACTCAGTGGGTAAAAGTGGTCTTTTCTATGGTGGTTGGCAATAGTCTTATGGATTCAGACTAGGTTCTGAAAATCTAGGTTCTGAAAACAACAAAATCTTGTCTGGGATAACTATTTTTGGTCCGATGATTAGCTTACTTTGATGAGAATGTGGGGCTGGCAATAAAATAACTTTGTATAGCCTTTTAAATGTTTAGGATTCTTTAAAAAGTGGGGAACCTAAAAGAAATTTTATATTGAAATAATTTAAATCCAAGAGTCTGAAAGAATTACATCAATGTCAATAAAAAAACAGTCCATGATTCTCCTACTGAAAAAACCCTTATCTAACTAGCTATCTACATAATACATCTTTGCTTAGATAGCAGTGAGGTTTGATTTTGCGACTGATTTCTTTGAAAATTTAGTAAGAGAAGGGTCTTATAGTGCTTGAATTTTACTGTTGCAGATATTTTTAAAAGCAGCTACTTAGACTCGTATAACTCCTGTTGAACTACTTTTAGTTTCAGAGGGTTTTCTTTTTTCTGCTTTGATTTCATCTACTTGAGAGTAGTTGCCATTTTTTTATTACACTTCTTTTCTGTCTTTTCCATTGTTTCTGACTCAGTAGGAGCCACGAGTTCTGACTGTTTAGCCTGATCTCCTTCCTTTAAGTTCTGAGTCCTTGTAATTTTTCTTTGCCTGATCATCTGTGTCAGTTTCTCACACCTGTATAGTTCAGTCTCCTGGGGTCTCTAAGGTAGTGTCAAAGCATTTTTTTGTTCCTCTGGAACTGAGAACAAATAGCTTAAAACAGCAATTCTTCTGCTCAGGCATGGGGTAAGGGTCTAGAGAGTGAGGGTGAGGAAACTAAACTTTACCCCTCTACACAGGATATTCCACTTCCATCAGGACCACTGATACCAGTAGGATCAGGAGACCCACCCAAAGGTCAGTGAGCCCCTGTTACTGGCTTCTATCAGAAAGACTCCTTCAGGCAACTCCCATAAGGCTCTCCTGTATATCTGCCTCTTTATACTCAAGGATGCCACAAACTGAGGCCCAGCATCTTTTTCTTGTCCTAAGATTATGTAGTCAGAGATTTGGAAAGGCTTATTTTAGTGGTTCATTCCAAGCAAGATTTAGGAGGAAGACATGCTGGGAACATACATTCCTACAGTCACCTGCCCAGAAATCATCCCCCCACATTATACTCTTACTTCCTGAAGGACCATCTCATCTAACTTTTATGGTATTTCCACTTAATGTCAGCCTTTAATACATGTTTCATCATTGAAAAATTGGTGTTTTAAAATTCTATCCAAGGGTATGTTTTTAGAAAAATAGATCCTTAACCTATTTAATGTGAATCTAAATTTATTTTAATTAGCTTGATAGCTATGGCAATTGTACATCTATTTGCAAAATGTGAAGTAACAGTTGATAAAATTAAGCTTCCATATAACCTTCACTATTTAATTTTTCAACAATTATGTAACAAATGCCTATTAATTCAATTATAATCCAGTGTGTATCAAATGCCTACTAATTGCCTAAGTTCAGAGGATAGCCATGAACAAAGTAGACAAAAATGACAGCTATGTTGGAGTTTGCATTCCTGTGTAATACAATATCTATTAAAAAATAACAGGTGGGCTGGATGCGGTGGCTCATGACTTGTAATCTCAACGTTTTGGGAGGCTGAGGCAGGAGGATTGCTTGAGGCCAGGAGTTAAAGACCAGCCTGGGCAACATAATGAGATCCTGTCTCTACAAACAACAACAACAACAACACAATGGGGTCACTAAAATAACAAGGTATCTTTACTGACCTCACATGGAATTTCAGCAGGAAGCACCACTGCTAGTGGTATGGTGTTTCTTGAAGCTTCTGGCAGTTCTTCAATTTCTTTTCTCTCACTTATTTCCCCAGAATGTTTTACTTGTAGGTCTGTTGGAATGTTGACCTCAAGGTAGTCTTCAGAATCTAGAGAAAATTTTATGAATGTAGATTATCATATAACTAAAGCCACAGTATTTCCTCCATTGTTATAAAGACTAATTGCTGAACAACCAATTTAATATATGGGAAAACCGAACTGAGTTTAAGATAGCTGAAATAATTGAACCAATGTTAATAATTAAAATAATGCTTCACAATTTAACTAGTTTTATAATCAGTATGACTAAACTAAATCAACTATGTAATACTATGTTCATCTACTAGTTAAGTGTTTTCCAAAAAATAGAATCCAGTCACCATTTATATTTTCTCTTAATATTAAAACAGTAGATCTGTAAAACATAAAACCATTTGTTTTCCATGATGGTTATTAAGGATATTTAAGTCGGAACAATTTAAATCAGAATAGTTATTTGCCCCTTACATATTTCTAATTTTAAAAAACAGAAAGCACAATTATGGGACAATCACTAAATAAATTAAACTAGTATTTATTTCTGGGATATACTAGTTTAATAGTGAAATACTAGTACTCATCAAAATGTTAATGCATTCTATGGAAATAAGTGTCTATATCAAATAAATTGGGTTTCCTTATATCAGTATTACTAAGAACACTGAAATATGCTAATGTAAATGTCAAATCTCAAAGAAGGAGTATAGTATCTGATTTTAAAAATTTTAACAGTAATTTAGCATTTAGTTTTAATCATTAAAACATTGTTCTCTATTCGGGAAAAAATGTGTTAAGAGAAATAGATAATGTTTTATTATTATTCAGTGTCTCAAAGCCCAAAATGTTTCACTAGGGCACAGAACCAATGCGGCTAAAATTAAGACTCTTGAAATGAGAAGGTCACATCTATAAACTCATGTCCACCCAAAAGCAGCCCTCAAACCCCTCAAGAAGGGAACTGGAATAAAGAAAAGCAGCTCCTGACAGTTGGAAACTAACCTGGCACCATGAGAATGCCTTGGTTTTCTGGAAGCCATCCTGGCACTCAGAGGCAGAATCTGGTTTTCTACTGAGCACGAGCAACATCAAAATTAGACAAGGCCACTCTGTCACCATGATGAACCAAGAGAGGGACAAGACCACGTTGTAATCATGTCAGAATCTAGACACTGCCCAAACCACAAAAATGACCAAGTTCTGGCTAGTACGAATGACTGTTTCTTTAGCAATTCCGGCCTCATCTCATTTCTCCTGCCCTCTACATGGTGTGATCCACTCCTCCTAGTTTGTCTGGGAATTTCCTGGTTTGGGCTCTGAAAATGCCTTGCCCTAGGAAACCCCTCACTCTCAAGCAGACCAGAAAAGTTGGTCCCTCACTTCCAAGTAGAGTCATTAATATTCCATTAATATGTCAAATCATAAAATTACACCTGCTTCTTGATAGCAGGCAAACTATATCCAAGCTCTGCTTCCTTGAACCCTCCCTCAAATCACTTAACACAAGTCTAAATCTTCCAAGTCCTTTCTAACGCCCTTTTCCTGAGATACCCCATGGTTCTCCCTGATGTGCCTTCTCTTTATTGCAACAAGAAAAAACATCCAAACACTTCAAGTGCAGGTACCTTCCTGGTGGTCTTTGGCTAAGCAGCATTGACAGGGTAAAAAGATAGAGTCAAAGGCAGTAAGAGAAGTCACCAGCTTCACATAGGTAATTCTATCAGCAAAGCAGAGTAACAAAAGAGAGCCTCCCTTGAGAGGGAGGAGCTGTCCCCACGCTGTGTCTGAAAAGGAAAGTTTTCTTGTTTTCTTCTGTCTTATGAAAGTTGCAGAACTAAGGCACAAAAGCACCTAGGATTTCCAGCTTGCTCTCAATACTAGTCTTGTTTGAAATGAAAAACAGACCTCATTTCACTAACAATTTAAAACACTTTCATAAGCAATTTCTCTCTCTCTCCCTGTCTCTCTCTCTCTCTCTCTTTCTCTCTCCCCCTCCCTCCTGTCTTATACCCACACACGTAGACATACACAAATCAAAATAGTGAAAGGATGTATAAAACTGGCTCAATACTTTTGTGAGTTTGTAGAAAAACTAAGAAATGGATTTTATTTAATACACCTTAAAAGGAGAAGTCATTCCACCATGGCAGTATCCAGGATTTTCTGCTAATTCTTCTGATATTAGGTAAAAAAAAAAAAGTTATTTTATTTACCCTGGGTACATAACAACAAATGTACAAAAAGACTTATCTCTATGAATATTCACAGAAGTAATGTTTGTAATGGAGAAAATTGGAAACAATCTAAGAAATAAGGAATAAAATAAAAACGTGATAAAAGTTGACACTAATATTTCTATCAAGGAGTATTTAACAACAAGCAACAAGTTTATGCTATAACTGAAAAAAATTCAAGTTAAAAAATTGTCAATTTAGTAGGTTTCCATTCTAGTAAAATAAAAACTGTACATGTACAGAGCTGTGTGGAGGGAATTAAAGACATAGACTTGAATGAATGAGAATAGACTAGCCATATATGTGTGTATATATATATAACCCAAAAATATTGAGTGGTTATTTCTGGCTTGTGGGTCATGTGTAATTTACTAAATAGGTATAAATATATAATATTAATACCATCTAATAATACCACATATGTAATATACATTCTGATTTTTCTACACTGAAAATGTATTTATTTTACAGGTTTAAATTATGTATGTCCATTTAATTCAAGAGAGGAATGAAATGATGAAGATTGCAGACTGAGAACATGTATCTATTTTCCTATTCTACAACATATAAATGCAATAATAGAAAAGATTATTTTTAAGATAATGAATGTATTAAAGCACTAGAAATTCATAAATGGTGCAATTACATAAGAACAAATTTTGAGGAGTTTCTCAAAGATAAAAGTTAATCTGGAACTAAATGAACAGAGACATCACAACAGAGAAAACGGAGCCCAAAACACGTTTGGAAAAGACAACTTAAGATAGAAAATTCGTTTTCCAAAACTAATTATTTTCCAAAACTAAATAAACCACAAACTTAAAATTCAAAAAGCAGAAGAAGGTCCTGGGACAAAGATAATGTTAATAAGTTAAAACCTAATTTGGAACAGAGATAACTGGGACTTTCCTAGCTGCTACTTCTACGGAGCAAAAGGAAGTTTTGCTTTTGCCCTAAGAATAAAACTAGACTATTTTAAAACAAAATTAGCTAGTACTGGGACTAGATAAGGGAACAGAATGGAACCTGATGTACTTACCACCCTTCCCAAAGACAACAGAGAAAGAAAAACTGATAAGAGAAGGGGTAACTGCCGCATTTTTTTCCCAAGGGTTAAATTTGTAAGCTTGGCTCTCTACTTTACAGGTGTTTTGACCAGGAGATTCATAGGAGCAACAACTATTAACTGACAGTGATCCTCAACTAAAAATTTAAACCGCCACCCAAGATTATCCTTCTGCTCTCCTTCTACGTTATCGCTCACCCAAATTCACTCACTCTTCCTCTGAGGCACCTTTTCTTAGCAACACCCTAGTCGAACTTCACACCTCTATATCTCTAGTGCATACAATTGTGCCTGGCACATAGTAGAGACTTAATAAATACTTGTTGCCTGCTTTAATAAGCAAATAAATCCATGCCTAGTTAGGTTTCCATAAATGACTTATGTTTCAAGGACAGTAACTTATTTTATCTACCACATGCCTTGCTCTGAAAAAGGCTTAAGGACATATTATGGCTGTTTCGATGTTCTATCCAGATCATTCAAACCTTCTCCACATCAGCAATAAAGTTATTTTGCTTTCTTATCATTTGTGTGTTCACTGGAGTAGCACTTTTAATTTTCTTCAAGAACTTTTCCTTTGCATTCACAACTTGGCTAACTGTTTGGAGAAACAATCCTAGCTTTCTGCCTATATTGGCTTTCAACATGCCTTTCTCACTAAGCTTAATCATTTCTAGCTTTTGATTTTAAGTGAGAGATGTGTGACTCCTCCTTTCACCTGAACACTTGGAGGCCATTGTAGGCTTATTAATTGGCCTAATTTCAATAGTGTTTTGTCTCAGGGAATAGGGAGGCCCAAGCAGAGGGAAAGAGATGGGAGAATACCGAGTCAGTGGAGCAGTCAGAATACACAAAACATCTATTGTTTAAGTTCACTGTCTTGTATGGGTGCAGTCCACGGCACCCAAAACAATTCCAATGGTAACACCAAAGACCATTTGTCACAGATCACTACAACAGACATAATGATAATGAAAAAACTTTGAAATAGTGCAAGAATCACCAAAATGTGACACAGAAACGTGAGGCAAGTGCATACTGTTGGAAAAATGGTGCCAATAGACTTGCTCAACAAAAGGCTGCCACAAACCTTCAATTTGTAAAAAATGCAGTGTCTGTGTAGCACAAAAAAGCAAAGCACAGGCCGGGTGCGGTGGCTCATGCCTGTAATACCAGCACTTTGGGAGGCCGAGGCAGGCAGATTTCTTGAGATCAGGAGTTCAAGACCAGCCTGGCCAACATGGTGAAACCCCGTCTCTACCAAAAAATACAAAAAAGAAAAAAAAATTAGTTGAGTGTCATGGCACACACCCGTTATCCTAGCTACTCGCGAGGCTGAGACAGGAGAATTGCTTGGGCCCAGGAAGCAGAGGTTGTGGTGAGCCTATATCATACCACTGCACTCCAGCCTGGGTGACAGAGCAAGACTCCCTCTCAAAAAAAACCCCAACCAAACAAACAAACCAAAAGACACCCAAACGCGAACGCAAAGCAGAACAAATCAAGGTATACTCATATTAAGTGCAATAATAAAAATATTTTATATTCTAATGAGTTTTTACAGTTTATCAAGACTTTTACCAACACTGTATTTCATTCTGAACACACACTTAAAAATATAATCCCTGTCCAGTGATGGATTACTGAATTTCTGTCAAACATTTAAAACTATTTGTAGACAGTTCTTAAACTCTGTAGCTCAGAAACTGTTTCTCCCCAGTAAAATGTGAAGTCAAATAGAATCTTTCTCTCCTCTTCTAACACTTTTCTAAAAAGTGCAGAGAATACAGTGTTTTGCATTAAACAGACATAGAAAACTAAAAAGCAGATAGAATTAACCTAGGAATAAAGTGACAGAGCCATAAGTAGTAAATTCAATAGAAAAATCCAAATTTCCCAAAGTAAATAAATGACAACGTTTTCTGGCCAGAAAATGAAACTTCACTGTTGTTTAGATAACAATTTGAGTTAATTTTCTTTTCTGTAAGTTTTAAATAGCTTAGAAGGTAATTAGATAGACATAATCATATATATACACACACACAAATTTTATTGTGTATATATACACACACACATTTTTAATATATAGTATGTTAATACATACATTATCTATATCTCCATGTCCTAAGAATATGAGTGTTTGTATACATATGCTTATATATTTGTGTGTGTGTGTGTGTGTGTGTGTGTGTGTGTGTATCTTCATGTCCTAACTAAAAACACCACCACCACTGTATGTTCATTGTTAAGCTAAAGACATGTATTAGGCATTCAGGTGGTTGGCCTCCTCAGAAGTGGGTCTTAAACTTAAAATGGTGAAGAGAAGAGAGAGAACATTCTAGCCATTGGACCTATATTCTCATAACTCCTTTCTCCAGTCTCCATGAGATCGAGGAAGTGACTAGCACTTAATAACTATTGGTAAAATAAATGCAGTATTGTATTTCAACTGGACATACTTCAAGGAGATGAGGTTGAAAGAAGCGGATTAAGAGTACAAAAGTACCAAACCTCTCTTTGAGAAAGGCCTACCTGCAGTTGTCATGAGACTCAGGGAAGTAATAACAACTTTAATGTTTCCATTTCTGGTATTGCCTTCAGTATACTACAGGTTTTTACATGTAGCTGTGGAACCTAGTGTGATAGGCTTAAGTAAAGTACAAGGGGCTAAGTGCAGGAAAGTAAGAGCAAGGCATGTATATCCAGCCCCAGTTGTCTTCGTGGCTCAGCAAATAAGGGGATAAGCCTATGAAGCAGCTAGAACTTGGGGAGTGATTGTATGGCTGAAAGGGAGAGGTGGGAGGATGCTAGAAGGGCCTGAACAAGATCCTGGAAAGAGAGACTAGGAAGAGAATGAAGGGACATCCATCTCTAATGCCTAAAAGTTAGAGACACTTGCCTTTGCAAAGAGTATGAAAAAGAGGCTGTACATTAAAATTACCTATGTTTAAGTAACAATGGAATTGTTTTGTTCTGTTTTGTTTTTACTATCACGATTGAATAGCTACATTAAATAATAAAGCATGAAGCAATTAATAAAAGAATATTACTCTTCACTTTAAACTGCATGCCCTTGACGCTGGATTGTATTTCTCTTATATCTCAAGTGCATGACTGTATTATCTAAGAAAATGGATCTAGTGCCTAATCTTTCCTTTCCCAATGTAGCAAGGTAAACCTTAAGTTACTGTGTAGAAACTGGAGTGTTTTTAGTGATGACTTCTACCTAGAAAGTGAAATGGAAGCCATAATTAATTTAATGCCTAAAAGAAAAAAAATTAAAATATGGATTTGATCTAAAATGAATACCGGAGGCCATGGCGGACAGGAGGCAGGACTAGAGTGCAACTCCAAACAGAGCAGCAAGCGGGGGCTCACATTGTGAATTTTAGCTCCAGATTAACTGCAAGAACAAACCAGCAATCCCGAGAGGACCCACAGACCCTCTGAAGGAAGCGGACTGCTCCTGCAGGACCCAGGAGACCGCCCCTCCCAAAACTGTGAGTGCCCCAACTGCGGAAGTGGGAAAGGGAGACCCTCCTCTCCCTAACACACACCCCCACTGGAGAAGCTGAAGATCTGTTTGCGGGAGAAATGTCCAACTTTCCCTGACTGAGTCAATTTGGAGAGCAGAGCGAAACAAAGGTAGAGGAGGCAGCAGAAAGAACCTGGGAGCTCACTGGGTCCCCAAGCAGCCATTCCTCGCTGGCGCCAAAGGGATCCATCAGGAAGATGGCCAGAGGATCGGGGGTAAAACTCCATTGGGAGAAGGAATTCTCTAGCTGAACTTTGTAACAATTTGAACCGGGCAAGAAGCCTCCTGGCCAGAACTCAGGGGAGGGAGCAAATACGGCAAAATCGTGGAACCAACCCAAATGCCCATCAATCAACAAGGGGCTAAAGAAACTGTGTGAGATATATATGATGGAATACTACACAGCCATAAAAATGAATGAATTAACAGGATTTGCAGTGACCTGGATGAGACTGGAGACTTTTATTCTAAGTGAAGTAAATCAGGAATGGAAAACCAAATATCATATGTTCTCAATGATACTGGGAGCTAAGCTGTGAGGAGACAAAATATAGGAATGATGCAATGGATTTGGGGGACTTGTGGGGGTGAGGGATACAAGACTACAAATACAGTGCAGTGTATATTGCTTGGGTGATGGGTGCACCAAAATCTCACAGATCACCACTGAAGAACTTACACATGTAACCAAATACCACCTGTACCCCAATAACTTATGGAAAAATTAAAAATAACAATAGTTAAAAAAAAACAAAAAAAGACTATAAAAAATTAAAATAAATACCCCAAACTTCTTGTAAATATGAATAACAACTAACAACTATTGAACATTGACTATGTGCCAGTACTATTCTTAGTGCCCTGCATATAATAACTCACTATACACACACACACACACACACACACACACACACACATACTCTGCCAACCCAAGAGTCAGGCAACAATATTATCCTCATTTTATGGATTTCTTTGAACAAATATTTACTAGCCAACTATGTACCAGGTGCTATTCAGGATGCAGAGGACATGGTGGTAAACCTTCCTTCATAGGACTTGCAATCTGATAGGGGGAGGCAAACAATATACGAGTAAAATCTGGAGCGCAGCAGATGCTGACAAGGAGTGTGAGGAAAAGGGACAGGGGTTGCCATTTTTAATAAGGAAAATAAGGTTCTGAGCAATAAATGAACTCTTTCAAGGCCACATGGCTAGTTATTGCTGAAGTCAGGAGAATACTTAGCTAGTCAGACTTCAGAGAACCTTGATCACTACTAGGTATGGTTTGGCTCTGTGTTCCTACACAATTCTCATCTCGAATTGTAATCCCCAGGTGTTGAGGGAGGAATCTGGTGGGAGGTGATCAGATCATGGGGGTGGTTCCCCCATGCTATTCTCAAGAAAGTGAGTCAGTTCTCATAAGATCCGCTTGTTTAAAAGCGTAGCACTTTCCATGCCCTCTTTATCTCCTGCTGCCATGTAAGATATTCCTTGCTTCCCCTTCACCTTCCACCATGATTTTAAGTTTTCTGAAGCCTTTTTGGCCATGCAGAACTGTGAGTCACTTAACCTCTTTTCTTAAAAATTACCTCATCTTGAGTGTTCTTTATAGCAGTGTGAAAACAGACTAATACACTACCCTATACTGTTTCCCAACCCACGGTTTTATCCATGCATACAGCAGCCATTTTATCACAGGAATTATCTGATGGAATCAAAAATGCAAAATTTTCACAGCTGTTAAAAACAACATATGGCCCAAATCTCTAGCAAAAATGTCTAAGGCATTAATTCTTACCATAGCATAAGATTATACCTATTTGATATGCATTGATGTTTTAGTTAGGATTGCTAATTTACATAGAAGTGGCAATAATGAGTAAGTCAGTATGTTTATCAATTCTTGTTTCTCACTGAATTATCTCACAAGGATGATTTACTTTACAAAGAATTCCCAGAGGCAGTTATATGTTGTCAATTGGTTTTCACTGCTAGAGAAAATAATTATTTTTATTGTGTCAAACGTGTAATCCTTACTAATAGGTAATAAGGATTCTTCTTGGTCTAAAATGAGTTTGAAAAAGACAGGTAAATATCTCAGTTGTTTTCCCTCAAGTAGCTTCAAATTCTTTACAATTATCTAAAAGGTACCTGAATTTTGACAGCAGGCTTTTTTTTTGGCATGTTTTTCAGAATATTAATCAACATGTTAATCTGATATATTTAGGAATATTTTCATAAAAGTTCAAGGATGCCATACCTGGGGATTTTATTTTAACTTGTAAATTTAAAATATCTCACTGCTATATGTACATAAAGAACTTGGTGATGTAGTATCTTTTTTAATTTTTAATTTTTAACTTTTGTTGTTACATAGTAGGTATATATATTGACGGGGTATGTGAGCCGTTTTGGTACAAGCATGCAGTGCATAATAATCACATCAAGGAATGGAATAGTATTTAGTTTCATATTTTCATGTGACTAGGTAAAAGGATTTTGAAACTGCTTGCTTCCATATAAAGCAACCTTCTAAAAAATATTTTAATTTCCTTTCACTTTCTCAGAAATATCATATATATAAGTATGTCTGATCCTCAGCTTAAAAAAATTGTAGAAACTGAGTTTACTCACCTTTGAGACAGATATAAGTTTTGTTTATCCCCTCATTTATTCAGTAGGATATGTTAAATTTAAAAAGGACCTGTTCCAGTTAGGTCTAGGAACATTTTCCTTCAGTATTACTGTATTGATAGATAAAGCCCTAAAAGAAGCTTGTTTGGGGTTGGTGTAAAAGTAAGGTAATAGGTACTGAGTGTTGACTATGTCTCAAATGCCCTATGTAGAAATTTATATCCATAATCATATTTAATCCTCACACTCATCCCAAGGGACGCAACCATTTTATTCTGAGAAGAATTACGATTTTACTGAGAATTGAGTTTTTAAAAAGTTAATAAATTGTCATAAGTCACAAAGCTTCACTTAAACCCAGGTCTGTCTGACTCCAAACCGTCTGCTCTTGGTCACAAAGTCATACTTTGCACTGAGGGTAAAAGACCTTTGGTAGATCCACCTACATCTTGTCCTTCCTCAGCCTCACACAAGAGAAGTTCTAGCAAGTGGGCCTTGTCAGCAGACTTGCTTGTGCTCTGAGATAGGAAGGGCCCTCATGACCCACCTGGTTTGCTTCATGTGTGACCATGCTCTCCCATTCCAGCCATTCCAAACTTCTCACCAGTTCCAGAATATAACCACAATCTTTCTTGTATTCTTCCATGTATGCTCTTCTGTTTTGCCTGTTGTGCCTAACCCCATTTTTCCCTGTAATTACTTTTCAACACTCATATGAATGTTGCTTCTAGTGGAAGATCCTTTTTCACATGGCAATAGCTCTTTGGATGCACTGCACCTCATTAGAACTATTGTCACATTGCATTACATTATTTACATATTATTTACTTTCCTGTCCCTTTCATTAGATAGTGATATCTGGAGGTCCATAATCAATCATCTTTGGATCCACCTAAACGTCACAGGATTAAAGGCCTGCCACATAGTAGAAGCTCAGTAAAAGTCCACCGATTTGGCTAAAACCATTATTTAGTGGATAAGCAGCCAAGCCAATGGGAAATACATGTATTCCAAAAGAACGCAATTTCTCTTGTAGCCATATATTTATTTATTTATAAATATTATCATTGTTATTTTTTGAGACCGAGTCTTGCCCTGTCACCCAGGCCAGAGTGAAATGGCGCGATCTCAACTCCCTTCAACCTCTGCCTCCCAGATTCTAGCGATTCTCCTGCTTTAGCCTCCTGAGTAACTGGGATTACAGGTGTGAGCCACCATGCCCAGCTAATCTTTTTTTGTATGTGTGTATCTAGTAGAGACAGGGTTTCCCCTTGTCGGCCAGGCTGGTCTCGAACTCCTGACCTTGTGATCTACCTGCCTCGGCCTCCCAAAGTGCTGGGATTACAGGCATGAGCCACCATGGCCTGCCGTAGTCATATATTTAAAAGAAAATTATGCAAAGACAATATATTAGACACAGAAAATATGAATTTTCTGGTTTATGGAAAAAGCATCACGAATATCTAAGTGGTTTCCAGGGTTATGGGAAAGCATTCCTAACATTTGAATATAATAATAAAGGAAAAAAAGATAAAATATGTAATAGTAATGTTTCAATTAACAATGTGAAAATACAGCCCAGAGATCAAAAGGATAATATAAAGAAAGTGTCTGAATGCATTATGATCAGAGTAATCTGGTATGAT
The DNA here is from genome assembly GCF_003255815.1 of Theropithecus gelada. Classification (NCBI taxonomy): domain Eukaryota; kingdom Metazoa; phylum Chordata; class Mammalia; order Primates; family Cercopithecidae; genus Theropithecus; species Theropithecus gelada. The sequence goes on along the minus strand of NC_037672.1, from coordinate 90,747,089 downwards.
TAATATGCTCTTGAAGAAGGCACTATGGGGCACCATTTTACATCATTGAATCAAGATTAATATAGTAGAATATTTAGCAAAAAAGTACAAAATAGGGAAGTAATATTGATAACGAAAAATAAAACTAAACCTTACTATAATAAGACCAAAGAGGAAAGTTGGTGTACTAAGATGGTACATTAAAAAAGTGGACACTATTTTTTGTTTGAAATTTTGAAATGTAAAGCCTAAAATGAAAGGAAATACATTTTTGTATGAAAAAGAAAATATTTCCAATAAAAAATTCAGAAAATCATTTACTTTTTTAAAAGTTTTAAATTTTCTAAGTATTACTATACTGTTCAGACAGAAAAACTTTCTAAAGCTCATTTAGCATGGGAAGATAACTGCAATTGGATTCAAATAAAATAAATTGCAACTTTATATGTGTAAATCAAGAAATGATGTCTAAGATATTAAATATGTTAAATTGTGACACTCTTGTTAAACCTAGAATGCAGAGGTGCCAAATAAAAGCTGAGAATCTCTCATGACTGAAAATAAAGGTGATGAAGAAAGGGAAAATTCACCACCTGTGACAGGATTAGCTCAGCTGTCCATGTGTCCAGGTTTTTATATTTCAAGATGACAATATTGTCACCTCAGATTTCATCCTAGACTCTGAAATATAAAAACTCAAACACATAGATTAGACTTGAGTACGTATATATCTAAGAAATTAGAAGTGATCTAGTTCTCTCCGAGTAGCCTAAAAATTATTTTTTCAAAGTCAAACCAAAATTTGTTCAAGAGTGTAGTTGCTTGAAATGGGGATGCTGGAAGTATTTGGTCCACATTCCAGCTCTGTTACTTTGTCCTCTGTTCGTGTATTTACTTAAAAAGGAGAATAGTACTAGTGACTGCACCTAATGTTTTTGTGACAATTAAACTTTAAAATGTGTAGGAAGTTCTTATATTGGTGTTCGGCTCATAGAAATTTATTAATGAATGTTATAAATTAATTTTTAAATGGAAGGAATAAAGGAATTGATCAATTATGAACAAATAAGGGAAGAGAAATCACACACTCTCTTGTCTAAGTGCTACTGCCATTTGGCTTAGAACTTTGGAAAGGAGAAACCAGTGTTCTGACTCAACATGGGTTCTACCAGATTCTTCCCCACTTCTAGACCATGGGAGTTGCACAAAGAATGCAAGGTGTCAGAATTTCAATTTCACAATCTGTCAAATAGCAATGTTTGAGGAGATATTATCTGAGACCACGTTTAATGCTAGAACTGGTTTAATATTTATAAGAAAGGTTTTTTAAAAATCTTTCATATGAAGTCTCAGAAAATTCTTCATATACATTTATAACTTCTATTTTTCACAACAATTCATCTGTGAGTTGCTTATCTATAAAATTTTTGCTCCTCCCTACATCAACATATTGAACAACTCTGTGTAATTAAGATATTACCATTTGAATCTATGCTTTCATTATTTTGAATTATTCATTCCAAACTGGAATCTTTCATTGGAGTTCAACTTTGATTTCAGTGAGATTTTCATTTCTCGTGGAACAGTTGTCAATACATCATTTCTGAGCCAAAGGCAAAATTTGAAATCCTGGCCTGTCATTTCAGATTTTGTTTAATTTAAAAAAAGATTATTCACATATTCATTTAAGTTTAGTCTTATAATTTATACCTTGCTTTTTCCTCTAACATATTGTGATTTTGTTTTAAAACGTTTGTATGTACATATTTGGCAAGTACTCTCTCAACTTTTAAACAGTTTATATTCTGCACAATCAGAATTATATATGGAATGAAATATGCCAAAATGTTAACAGTGATTGCCTCTGGGTATTGTCATTCTAAGTGACATTTTCTTCCTGCTTCTTTTATGTTCTCTGTACTATTCAGATTTTTTTAAAAATGAATATGTATTATTCTTATAATTAGAAAAATAAAAAGCTTTTAAATATACACATAATTTAATTTTAGGCTGGGCACGGTGGCTCATGACTGTAATCCCAGCACTTTGGGAGGTTGAGGCAGGTGGATCACGTAGGCCAGGAGTTTGAGGCCAGCCTGGCCAATATGGTGAAACCGTTTCTTTACTAAAAATACAAACATTAGCTGGGCATGGTGGTGCATGCTTGTAGCCCTAGCTACTTGGGAGGCTGAGATGTAAGAACTGCTTGAACCTGCAAGGTAGAAGTTGGAGTGAGCTGAGATCTCACCACTGCACTCTAGAGTGAGACTTTCTCCCAAAATACATATTTTTTCTTTAAATTTAAAAATTATTGTCCATAATTCAAAGTCAGGTGTCATATATTTATTGAGATTAAATATGCTATAAAATTAAATATTTGAAATTATATAGTAGCTATCTTGGAACGAATATGGGAAGAAAGCAATTGTGTATCTCCTTTGTCCTAGTTTCTAAAAAGTTATGAAAACCTAAGAAACAATTACACATTAGATATAAATCACACTTTCTCATATTCCAAAATAAGTTCAATGAGTTGTAATGAACTTGGCCAGTTGAACAAAAAAATAATTATTGCATATGGTGCTGGTCATTGTGAATAATGAAGCAATGATTCAGACAAATCCTCCCTGCTTAAGAATTGAAGGGATGATAAAGCATTTATTAGGGGATAGGGTAGCATAATGGGGCTGAAAAATACAGGTTCTCAATTTCCATAATGTTAGTCAAATTGAATTCCTACAAAAGTACTTGAATAGAAAGTAATGTTGAATAACAGTTAAGCTTCCTTTTATGGGAAGCTATTAAATGGATTGACGAGCATTACTCACCTCCCTAGAAATACATTTTGTAGCATTATGATACTATTAATAGTCAAAAAATTCAGATATGAGATGAGCTTTAGAGGTGCACTTGTGATGGTTTCCATATATCTTAATATTTCTCTTACAATCAAAAGGAAATCATAATTGCCTCGTAAAGAGCACAACCATAAACATTTAATGAATATAGTTCCTGAAGAAAACCATGTAATTTCAACCCTTCTATTATGCAACTTACAAAATGGGATATTAAAATTTTCAACTCTCTCAATATATGAGAATATTAAGACACTAGTAAAAGTAATTTGAAATCAGTCGTGAAAACTTAAGGTTAAAAATACATATCCTCGATAAATGAGTGTAAATGAATTCTCATTTGGTGATATCATAAAATGTCTGACTTTTAAAATCTTAATTTCTTAATTTAGTTTAAACTACCTATTGCGTTCCTCAGTCAAGAATAAAGTTAAAATGTACGAGTTTCTCACTCTATTCCCTGTGTGAAATACAAAAATATGGCAAAACAGTGTCAGATACATCATCTTGTATCAAGCTGTTAACTAATCTCATATGATCCTATACCTTAATTTCCAGCATAAATGTGTGTGAACAAGAAAATGTTACTGATGTTAAGAAATAAAGTTTAAAGTGGCTGTCTTGAAAAATAATTATTGAGGTTACAAGTGGCTGGTCACCAGCTAAGGGAGGGCATGTTCAAGTCAAACACAGCTCAAAGGTGTACTCTCCCTCCAATGGATGGCTCAATTATCACGTAAGTGTAGATATTTTTGGGCCTTGGATTAAAGGTAGACTTCAGGATACCAACTGTCTTGGCATAGATTTCAGAACAAGATAATTTATAATAAGAGACAGTAAAATTTTGTTTTTTTCATGGACTCTGTACCTAGTTTCTTCCCTTTAACACTAGAGTTAATTTTCAGAAAAGCCTTGGAATCGTGCTGTTTATGCAGCAGACGATCATTTCCCATGTGGCATTGAAATGTGAAAAAAAATCAGCTTTTAGCAAAGATAAAGAGGAAATCATCTAAAGTAAGGTAAGACTTTTGGAAAGCAAAGAATAACATAAGCTAACTTCTAAGTTGTTAATAACACAATGATCCTGAGTAATATGTAATAGTGTACCTTAGTTTTTGGTTCAAAAAGGGAGGCAGTAGAACTCAGAAATAGGGTGCATACATTCATAATATGAATATGGTTAAAAGCTACCCAGAGGCCAGGCATGTTGGTTCCTGCCTGCAATCCCACCATTTTGGGAGGCCAAGGTGGGTGGATCTCTTGAAGCCAGGAGTTCGAAACCAGCCTGTCCAACATGGTGAACCCCATCTCTACTAAAATTACAAAAAAAAAAAATTAGCTGGGCGTGGTAGTGCACACCTGTAATCCTATAATCCTAGCTACTCAGGAGGCTGAGGCACGAGAATCACTTGAAATCTGGAGGTGGACGCTGCAGTGAGCCCGGGTCCCACCACTGCACTCCAGTCTGGGTGACACAGCAAGACCCTATCTCAAAAAAGAAAAGAAAAAGAAGAGAGAGGAGAGGGAGAGGGGGAGAGAGGAGAAGGAGAGAGGATAGGTAAAGGAGAGAGGGAGAGGGAGAGGAGAAAAGTTCCCCAGAGTCGTATACAAAATGCCATTACCAACACGCTAAAAATATCCTGATCAAATGCCTTTATCTTATTTTATTAGAAATAAACAAATCGTAATTATATTCTGGTGTCTAGGACTAATAAATTTTTACTAATCATTTTGTTATTTGAGTTTCATTCTTCAATATATATGAGAATGACCAAACATGACATTAAAAAAAAAAGAATTAAAAAGAGAATTTAAAAAGATGAATTTATTAATACATAAAAAATTTCTTCAAAGAGAAATTGAATATGTACCATACATTGAGGGAAAAATCCTTGAAACCTTAGTCCTTACAGTCTTAGAAATAATTTGAATGACTTTATTAAATCATGCAAGCCAGAGAAACTCTTTGGGACACAATAAAACCCTTGTGTAAAGTATCAGATACCTAAACTCAATTTATAATTCAGACTTTTTGAATAATATTCTTTTCAAACAATCCATCACTTTAATTGGAATTCTGAAGTTATAATGAACTATTAGTTTCTTAGAGAGAAAAAAAAAGTAAGTATTCAATCCCTGAGTCTTAAAGTTGGCAGCTAATAATTTTTCAAACCTTAATAAATTCTAGAAGCACATAAACAGTTGTACCAGTCTTAGTCCTAAATTTACTAAATTATCATTACACATTTACTGATAGAATTGATTATTGTCTAAATTTGTGAACAATCAAAGTAAGTGTTTTAAATCCTGCTAATTAAAAAAATGTTTTTACATAATATTTTATTATGAGAGGTCTTGTCTGCTACTTTAAGGTATTTTGACTTTATTCCATAGGTGACATAGAGCCCATAATATAGTGTGTGTTTTAGAAAAATAGGGAGGAAAAAGGCCACCAGCTGGGAGGTTCTAGTAGTAGACTGTGAAATGGAAAATGAAGATCTAGGCCAATGGATGAGAAATGGGAACGAAGATACAGTTCCCACAGAAATTAATTGAATGTAGAAGATGGGGAAAGCTCTGGGATAGTGCTGAGCTGATGGCTTTGGATTACTTTATTTTGAAATAATAATTCACCCTTTCTTTTAACCTCTTGATTTTAATAGTGTTGAAGAGTACAGAGCAATTATTTTATAGAATCTTCCTTGATTCCACAAAAATTTCCCAGTTTGATTTGTCTGATATTTCCTCATGATTAGATTGAGGTTATGTATTCTTGACAAGAATCCTACAGTAAACCTTTCATCAAGAGGTTTCAACAAAGAGAAAAACTAAACTGTACCATAAACATTTATAAATCTGCACTTACGAACACAATTTGTGCTTTCTGGGTTTGTGGGGTTTTTTTGATGTTGAGAATGCTGACATTTTTTTAAATGAAGTTTTTTTGTTTTTGTTTGTTTATTTGTTTGTTTTATTTGAGCCGGAGTCTCGCTCTGTCACCCAGCCTGGAGTGCAGCGGCACCATCTAGGCTCACTGCAGCCTCCGCCTCCCAGATTCAAGTGATTCACCTACCTCAGCCTCCCAAGTAGCTGGGATTACAGGTGTGCACCACCACACCCAGCTAATTTTTGTATTTTCAGTAGAGATTGGGTTTCATCATGTTGGTGAGGCTGGTCTTGACTCCTGACTTCAAGCGATCTGCCTGCTTCAGCCTTCCAAAGTGCTTGGATTACAGGCGTCAGCCACCGCAACAGGCGTAAAAGAAAGTTAACAACATTCCATTTTTAAAGCAGCAAAAAGGAGAAGAAAAAAAATGGTAAAAAATAGTTACAGAGAATATAGAATGTAACGAAAGTCATAAGTAAGCAATAATCAAAATTAATAAAATTAGATAAGGAAAATATTTTTCAAGCAGAAATGATCTGAGATGAATTTATTAATAAAGCAACTCTTCAGCTGACTTTGAAGGATGGTTGAGATTTCAACTGAAAATATGTGGAAGGATACTCCAGATGAAGAGAAAAATGAAAGAACAATGGAGTGAAGGCAAAAATGGAAAGGCTGTGTTTGTTCAATGGTGAATGATGCAATTACCCTACTATACAGTCTGTGTCTACACCAATGCTGGTGACAGAAATGTCCTGGACACCCATGCTGGAGCCATATCTTCAAAGAGCTGAAAGACCATGCAAAAAGGAAGGACTTCATTTGAAAGGCTACAACATCTCATTGACCAGTTCTAGGAAGGTCCAGTGAGTCAGAGTTCTTAAGCAATACACAGCACAGACAGAAAGAAAGGAGAACAATGCTTCTGCATAGTTTGTTTCTGTTGTGTTGTTTGTTTTGTTTTGTCTTTCCAATAATTCTACTGTTACATTACTACTCTTCATTTTGTCCTTCTTTTAAAGAGTGTAATAAAGCTAAAAATTTGAAATCTTTGGTTTGGTAATAGAAAAACAAAATGGAAATGCTAAGGTTCTTCAAGAAAGAGTTAGAAGTTTTTTTCCTGTTAATGGACAATAAGAAAATATGAGAAAATAAGCCATGGAGAGAGCTGTTGGTAAAGGGTAGCTCAGGGGTTGCAAGCAAACCAGGGTACCTGGTCCAGAAGTGATAGGGGCAGAGTCAAGAATAAAAAACAAGGGAGGTCAGAGGTCTTGGAGAGGTGCCAGGATCCTGAAAACCAGAAGGATTCAAGTACATGTTCGTGATACTCAGAAATGGTTGTTGATTTTATAACAATTTCAGATCAGATTATTTATATCACCTATAAATGTGGAAAGACTAGAGAAGCAAATTAGGTAACAAACCAAAACTAACAAATAGAGGACAGAAAAAGGAAGAAATGTCACACAAACGGTTATAAAACACACAGAAAAGAGGAAATACATCTGGATTTGTGTTATTCCCAATTTGGGAATTAAGAAGATAGGAAATTTGGTTTCCTTAATTCCTTTAAAGGAAATACAATACTTGGAGAAAACAGAAATTATTGTATCTTTTAAAAAAACTTTTTTAATGTTAAAAAATTTTCTCTGGAGCCTTGATTAATTATAAAATAGCTTTCTCTTTCTTAAAATTTCCTCTGATTTTTCTTTGTCTTATATTAATATATTAGAACATTTAATTATTTACATGACTTTCTTGGCATTGTTATTATTCTCTTTTTCATAGCATGTTTCTGAATAATAAGTTCCCCTTATTCTTTGTATAATTTATTTATGGAATGAGGGAAAGTAGAAAAGGAACAGTTAAAAACTGCATTCCACATTCTTTGTCCTATTTCACCAATTTTTTTTTTGACTGATCTCAATTTAAATACGAGACTTTATGTCTTCAACATGAATGGCAACATAAACATAAAATAATTTAGCAGAGCACTTAAGCAAATTTATCACTGCATAGACTACAGCAAATAGAACCAATTTTTTCAAAGGACACAACCCACATATAAAAGTTATTTTATGCAGTTTGGAAATTGCTACCATTTTGTAGACTTAGAAATACAACTATATGCTTCTGGTTGCATTCTTGTACCTCAGACAAAAATACACTATATTTGAACATCCTTTTCCAAATAAGATGGTTATATTTTCCAACTGGCATATCTAAGTTACTCTAAGAAATCAGAGACCAAAATCAATGTGGGCAGATGAGAAATAATAGTGTCTCCAAAATAGTACTGTGTTGTCTACAAGGTGTGAGTTTTTCTCTCATCAAGTATGAATAGAAATATAATTTGAAGACATAGAAGAATACCACTTTCATATCCACTCAAAAATACTCATTATAAAACAAAACAACTGAAGCAATAAAAAGGTATATATCAAATATTTTTACATAATAGTGACATTATAGCTCAAGTGGCCAAAATAACATGAGTTCTTTGAATAAACAGAAATTATGGGTGTGAGGAGCCATCTAAAATTTTACTAACAATCTTCAGGGAGAAAAGTAGCATATGCTTACTTGTGCTTTATTGTGATTTAAAAAAATAATTTTCCTATTGTAACACTTTTTTCTTTTCACTCAAAAAAGTTTAATGTACTTGAGGAATACTAACAAGAGAGCAAAAGAGATCGTAAGAAACTTGAAAACTTCCAGTTTAAACATTATGGTGTATTGTGAATATTTCCCCTTTTTATTCTTGGAAATCATCCCAACACACAGACAATGAGGAAATATTGTGCAAATATCCTATTTAGAGGAAATAGGAAACAGTGAAATTCTAGACCCAAATTCAATGAACTGTTTCCTAAAACAGTGATAATAGAGCGTAAGGGTGTACAGGAGGAAACAGAGAAAAGACACTTTGAAGAAACAGTCCAGAAGCTGCAGATTTGAGCCAGCAAACATACTTCCTATAAGGCTAAGGGCACATTATAGATATGAGGCAACAATTTGAGGGAGAAGCATCTATGGAAGCAGTTTGGTTCTAAAAAGTAGACAAAGTGAGGTTAAATGAAGAACTATACAGAAAAATCATATTACAGAAAGCAGTCTACATCTGTGGAAGCAGAGAAGTACAGTCTTTCATGGTAAAATAACAACAACAATAGCAAAACAGAACAAACAACAAAACCCACTCTGTCTATTTCCACTGGCTGGACTGAAAAAACTCTCTTTTCTCAGCGACACATAAGAAAACCTGAGGCCGGGCGTGGTGTCTCATGCCTGTAGTCCCAGCATTTTGGGAGGCTGAGGCAGGCGGATCACCTGAGGTGGGGAGTTCGAGACCAGCCTGACCAACATGGAGAAACCCCATCTCTACTAAAAATACAAAATTAGCTGGGTGTGGTAGCACACGCTTGTAATCCCAGCTACTCAGGAGGCTGAGGCAGGAGAATTGCTTGAACCTGGGAGGCGGAGGTTGCAGTGAGCGGAGATCACACCATTGCACTCCAGCCTGGGCAACAAGAGTGAAACTCTGTCTTGAAAGGAGAGGACAGGTGAGGAGAGGAGAGGAGAGGAGAAGAGAGGAGAGGAGGAAAACCTGAACAAGCATAGAATCTATATAAAGATACTAAAAGGGAAAAGGGAGAAAGGGAAGGAGAGAGGGAGGGAAGGAAGGGAGGAAGGGAGGGAGGAAGAAAGCAAGGAAGGGAGGCAGGAAAAGAGGAAAGGAGAAAACCAAAGGAGATGGGCAGCAAAAACTAAAAACATATTACCATAAACAAAGTTGAAAATTGTAACCAAACATTTCACCGTGAATTTTTAATGTAATGAATAGAAATCACCTTTTGAAAGCAATTATATAGTGCAGATATGCAAGAAGTTAGAGAGAGGTGAGTGAATTAAGAACAGGAGATGAATTTTAAATTACAAGTGCTCAACCAAATGGTACAATGAGAAAAAGTAAAAGTGCTATGAAAATGAAAGAGATTGGAAGTAATACAGAGGAAGAGAGACTCCTGGAAGCACAAAATGGTAGCAAAAGTTAAAGTGAAAATGCAAACTAAGTTAATTAGATATTAATAGACTCAAAAGGGATTAGAGAGAAATTGTAGAGTGCACTTCAGACTAAAGATATCCAAAATACATAAAAAAGGAATCCCTGAAAAATAAACCGTAAACTTACATATAAGTTAAGAAATTCTTCATGAAATAAAAGAAGAGTTGAATCTACAGTTTGGGAAAAAGATAAAAACAAAAATAAGAAAGCATGTCCCTGGGAAAAATAATCCAGAATAGTCAGCACTAAAATAGTCTAGTAAAGTCACTAAACTTCAACTATAAATAAGAATCCTTTAGTCAGCTAGGCAAATACAAATTCTGTAAATTCTGCAATGCTAGAGACAGAAGGGCAATAGCAATACTCTCCTCAGACAAACTCTACCTTCAGTGTAAGACAAGAGACAAACTCTTTTAAACATGCAGGAATTCAGAAACATTGCTTCCAAGGAAGCTTCCTCAGGAATGATTAGAAATGACCTTCAGCCAACCAAGGGATTATTAAAATCACAACAACAAAGGAAACTGTCAACAATGTAAGCCCTGTTAGTAGATCCTCATCCAGTGGAGCCTTCAGAGGATCTTAGTTCCGGACAGCTTGACTGCATCCTCATGACAAAGCCTGCTCCAGAACCTCCCAGCTAAACCTCTCCTAGATTCCTAAATCATAGAAACTGATAATACCATTATTTATTAAGTTGCCAAAAGTTAGAGAAACTTGCTGTGCAACAATAGACAACTAAGACAATGCTTTTAAAAACTATTGAATTTGGGCCGGGTGTGGTGGCTCACGCCTGTAATCCCAGCACTTTGGGAGGCCAAAGTGGGCTGATCACTTGAGGTTATCGAGCCCAGCCTGGCCAACATGGTAAAACCCCGTCTCCATTAAAAGTACAAAAATTAGCCAGGCATGATGGTGCATGTCTGTAATATCAGCTGCTCCAGAGGCTGAGGCACAAGAATTGCTTTAGCCTGGGAGGCGGAGGTTGCCATGAGCCAAGTTCATGCCACTGCACTCCAGCCTGGGTGATAGAGTGAGACTCTGTCTCAAAGCAATACAAAACAGGCTGGGCGCGGTGGCTCAAGCCTGTAATCCCAGCACTTTGGGAGGCCGAGACAGGCAGATCACGATGTCAGGAGATCGAGACCATCCTGACTAACAAGGTAAAATACAAAACAAACAAACAAAAAAAAACTAGCTGGATGAGGTGGCGGATGCCTGTAGTCCCAGCTGCTCAGGAGGCTGAGGCAGGAGAATGGCATAAACCCGAGAGACGGAGCTTGCAGTGAGCCGAGATCCAGCCACTGCACTCCAGCCTGGGCGACAGAGGGAGAAGAAAGTTGTTTTCCACCAGGAAAGAAGCATAGTGAGAAGTGTAGTGAGAAGAGCTTCCAGCGAACCATTTGGGGTTGATATAGGTTCCCTGGATTTCCAGAACTCCCAACACTTGTGCTGGATCCAGGTTTGGAAATTACTAAACGCAAGAGACTGTTGCTGTACTGCTGCTCTGAGGGCAGGATGGTGATAGATACTCTGGGAATGGCTTGTATGCCCAGAGTTTGTCCGGAAAAAGATAAATGGAGATAAAGGAAGGTTTATCGTCAGATAGATGTGGACAAGGTAGGAGAAACACCCAGCCAGGAGATATCTCAGTGCCATTTTCATCATGAGAGACATATGAATGAGCCATAGAACTCAACAGTAAGAATCTACATGCATTAGATAACCACAGCTATGATCTTAGAGAAGAGAGAACATTTGACTCATTAAGAAACTGCAGGAGAGACATTCCCAGAAAATAAGGGATTTCCAAAAACTCAGAAATTTACTCCAAGAAAAAGAGGCAACTTTTAATCTGATGTGGCCAAGATAAAATAATAGCTTCACTCCTTCCCTTTAAGCCATGAAACCATAGTTGGAAGACTGGGAGTTGAGAGCAAAGTACAGACTAAGAAAACCAGGGAAGCAGCTGACCACAGCACTCCTTTTATACCAAGCAGAATAAAACTATGGAAGGGAGAAGCTTTAACATTAGTAAGTTGCAGCATTTTGATTATTACATGGAAACGTAATTAATTAATTAATGGGACCTTGTATTTTATCTAAAGATTACAAGCTGAAAATTTTAAAAGCTCTGTAATTGTAACCCAGACCTTCAAACCTTGAACTGTTACTGACTGGTAACACTACTATAGTATATTAACTCATGCCTCACCAGTTATATAAGAAACCAGTTTCCAGAACCAAACTGTCATATGGCTGAGCATACCATACTTGTTCTGCCATGGTCTCATCCAGGCTGCCCTAAAGAATATATTTATAAGCCATTTTTAGAACAACGAATGTGCCTTGATTGGAATGGAGCTAAAAATTAAGAACCTTGATGTATTTTGTGGACAGTACAATATACTGTTGAATAAAAGAAGCTCTCATTTTTCTTATTTTCATCCTAACATCAGTTATTGGTTCTAAAAACTTGCAATTCTTTAATTACAAAAAACAAATAAAAATAAAACAAAGAAGATTTGGCAACATTACCTTTGAATATGATACTCTGGATTACAGAGATGTAGTCTTCAGGTTCCTGCTCAGTTGAGATCTCCCATCTGCTTTGAGAGATATTTAATAATTCATAAAGCTGATGTGAACTCATCACTCCACAAAGCAAAGTAACTACACTTTCTGGTGAATGAAGTATCTTTTCCAGAAACTGACATTTCTTTGGAGTTAGGTCTTTAAGCAGGCTATTTGATAATATCAAAAGTTTACATTTGTAAGAGGTTAAGTTCAGCAACTCCAAATGCCGAAAAGAGAAATTCTCCAAGCGATATAACAGGATTGCTTCCCTTTGCACAACATGTAAAAATACTTCTGTCAAGTACAGAGCCCATTCCTCAGCATCCTCTTCATATATCATTATGATGTCTTTTGTATTTCCTGAAAAAGAAAAAATATTTTCTTATATTTGCAATGCTATCAGCAGGTTATTATTTTTCAAAAATTTTAATATGCTTACGAGGCAATATATTAAGTTGCTGATACCAGAGAAAAACTATATGAAAGTCCTTCATAGTATTAAAAAACCATAGATTAAAGAAAACTAGAATTCAAAGATAAGTTGATTTAAATTTTAAAAAGAATGATAAGAAAAAGTATAATAAATAAGAAAAGAAGTTGAGAGCCAAAACAATACCATTACCCAGATAATAAATAAATTAGAAAAAGAAATGAGTAGATTAGACATAGATAATGTTATAGATAATATTTTAACTTCTGGCCCAAAAGAAAAGCTTGATATTTTCATAATAATTCAAAAAAATAAATAAATAAAGGAGGAGAACAAGGCTAACACAACTGTTGAAAATATGATACGTTTAGTTGAGAGTTAAAAACAGAAAAGATTCAGTATAAGGATGATCCAAAAACCTGAAGTAGAAGAGAATATACACATTAAAATGTTGCAAAACATATAATTTTTAATAATTTAGAAAATCCTTGTAATAAGAAAGATAAAGGAGCCAGTTTTATAGATCAGTGTGAAACAATCAGGCTCCAACTAAAACTGTTAAAGAAAACAGATCTTGCTGGGCGCGGTGGCTCACAACTGTAATCCCAGCATTTTGGGAGGCTGAGGTGGGCGGATCACGAGGTCAGGATATCGAGACTATCCTGGCTAACACAGTGAAACCCCTTCTCTACTAAAAAGACAAAAAATTAGCTGAGCGTGGTGGTGGGCACCTGTAGTCCCAGCTACTTGGGAGGCTGAGACAGGAGAATGGCTTGAACCCGGGAGGTAGAGCTTGCAGTGAGCGGCGATCGTGACACTGCACTCCAGCCTAGGCAACAGAGCTAGACTCTGTCTCAAAAAAAAAAAAAAAAAGAAAAGAAAAGAAATCTTGATTACATTGTCCTTGACTTAATGATAATTATAAAATTTCTTCACATATCCAGGAAGGAAAACCAAGTCACCACGATAAGAAAAATGTGAGGTTGGTGTTGATTTCTTCAGAGCAATTTCCAGATGAATTATAGGAAAATTTTTATAAAACTAATTTTTACAGTATATTCATACTATAAAATATTGCATAACAATGAAAAAGAATGTAACAATGCCACATGCAACATGGATGAATCTAGAGACATAACATTGAGTGAAATAAGAAAGGGTATATATTGCATAATTGTATTTATATAAAGTTCCAAAGCAGAAAACTTGATTCACGGTGATACAGATCCGAATATTTTAGGGCAGAATTAACAAATTAAAGTAGGCATGAGAGAGCCTGCTGGAGTTCTGGATATGGTCTGTATTTTGATCTAGGTGGTAGAGATTTATGGAGATATACATACATGTAACATATATATATGTAAATTCACTCATCTACATATCTTAGATATAAGTTATACTGCAATAAACCTGTAAAAGCTAGATGACTTGGGGAGGGAAAGCTATAGGAAATAAGTAAAGCATTTGTAACATTATCACATGTATTTGAAAAATTAGAGAAAATATGCTAATAATGGAGGTTTGACAGGTCTTATAGGGCATTTACAAAAAGAATTAAAGAGAGGTATATTTCAATATTTTGCACAAAAAACAAAAAAATGAAGTAAATATTAACTCCAGAAAAAAGCCCCAAAATTTACAAAAGTAAGCAGGATAATTATAGACTATTTGGATCAATAGTGTGCATGTGTTTATAGTTATAATAATGTAAAAACTAATTAATTAATGACAAGTTGAGATTTAAATATTATGGAGAATAAGGGAAGAGTAAGACAAACAAAAGTATAAAAATATCTATCTTATGTATTACAGGAAGACAATAGATAATAGCTAAAATTAGTAAATCAAGAAATCATAATATATGTGTATCTTTTTGAAATATGCAAAAGAATAAAAAAAGAAACTTTGAAAAAATTATGGCTTTTAAGGTTCTTAGAAGGGTGGAATGGTATTTGGGGAAAGGGAAAGTAAAGCACTGTCGATTTTCACTATGTTTTATCATTGTTTTACATGAAAGTGTAACTGTAATCGAAATTTAAATAATAGAGGAAAATCCAGCCAAAAAATAGCAGAACCAAAGTAAAGTAAAAGGAAATGAAAGCAAGTTTGGAAAAAGAATAGGGTGAGTTGAATACATGTACATATAGAACAACAACTAAATGCTGAGGGCATTATGATTGCACTACAAAAGGCACATGTTAACTTCATGAAATAAAAGTGATTACACAGCAGGAAAAACTGAGCATTTGGGGAGGAGAAAGTAAAACATACCTCATCTTCAATAGAATGTAATCCTTTAACACTGCCTAAATTTGAAACATTAATTTAAAATAATGACTTCATTCAATATTTCTGTATCATCATTTTTCCCTAGACAATAATAAATAATCTAAAAAGCACTCAAAGAAATTTTTATCTTAAAATTAATATATCATTAGTTTTACTTTAAATTAACTTTATATTTAAAGATAGCATGTAAAGTCTAATCTCATTTTTAATAAAATAGTACCTCCATGACTATTTACCTAAAATAATTCTATCATTAGCAACAATTGTTTATGAGAGAGAGGACTTTGAGAGATACATGACTTTCTTTTACTTCACTCTTCCATATTGCTTATATTTTTATAATAACCTTATTTTACAAAATACAATCATTTTTAAATATCAGTTTTTACAGTATTATCATGAGTACAAAGAATGAAACACCAAACTCTTGTCATCTTCTTCCTCTGAAAACAGAGCATGTATTTTCTATACCACTGATGTGGCAATGAAAACCATAATGATTCTGAGATCTTTTGTATTTTATTAAATTATTGAGTTTATGTATTTCTGTCTTTTCTCAATATAAATATTATCTCTGAGGGCAGATAAATAAAGCTATTTTGCAATCCAATTCCTACACAATGCCAAGCACAGTTTCTTGAACAGATATTCAACAAATTTTTTACATATTTATGTATGCAAGTGAGAAAAAATCTGACAGAAAACATATGGGAATCACGTGTAAGTTGTATATGAATCATCAATATAGTTCTGTAATTCTGTGTGTAGTAGTGTAGTATCTCACCCAGCCTGTATGCTAAATAAATAAATAGTTTAACAGGAATAATATGCCATAATTCAGTATTTTTATGTTTGAGGAATGGTAGAAGGAGGGTTTTCTTCATATTGCATATAGCCAGAATAAGTTGGTCTACAGTTATAAAAATAATAGGAGTATAAATAAAATTAATAATAATTAAAATTATCAAGCACTTAAAATAAATTAGGTCTCTATGTGTTTCACATATGCTGTTTCATTTAATTCTCACAATTACACTACTAAGTTAAGTATTAATGTTATCCTCATTTTACAGATGGGAAAACTGAAGTGGTATTAGAATCAGGACTCCAATGCGGGCAGTCTGCCCTGCCCTATACCCTATACTTTTAACTTCTAACAGCAAAGGACACAATAATATTATTTAAAAGATCACGGTAGATTATTTGCAGGGATATGAGTTAGATTAGTCAATATCAAGCAGCCTGTGGGGTATTCTTAACTATGCACACTATGTGAAGGCTTACCGGGAGTCTGGTTTCCTACCAAGGAGAAAGAGGAAACAGAACATATCATGCACTCCAAGAGTAGAGTAATCTATGAAGAATTTACAGAATTGACTTTTTGACTCTATAATTTAAATCAAGAAAATTGTAGAATTAGCTATGAGTATATGTTAACGTAAAGAATTAATACTCCCATGTTATTTGGCTGGGTATCACAATTGGCAGACAGCTATATGAAATCAAAACTAGAAACAATCATAACCTGTCTTTCAAAGCCCAAGAAAATGGCACAGGTAGTCTTTCTCAATACTCTAGATGCATTTTTACTTATGTTGAAAATTGAGCCTTTTTATTTGACGTATATTTTCTCAATATCCTCATTTGACATCAAATATCATTCCTTTCTTCTCTATAGATGAAGTCATTTCAGTATTTCAATCTTTGGTTTTCTCAATTATTATTCACTGAGGCTTTCTATGTACCAGGCATGTTGCTAAGCAGTTGACATGTATAACCTCATTTAATCCTCACTGAACTGCACGGAGTTGGTCCTGTTAGTCTTATTTTACTGATGTTCTCATTGAGGCTCAGAGGGCTTAAGTTATTTATCAGAGCCACAAAGATAGTTGTTGATCTTTATGCTGACTTTCTTTCTTTTCATGCGAAACTAAGTTGTGTTGAAATATAAAAGTTAATAAAAACTCTTTTAATAAGTCATGGTTTTCTTTTCCCTTTTTCTAGAAAAAAAGTTTGTACCTGAATAATATCTAGGCCCACAGGCCCCAAAATAGTTCTTAATAAATTCTCAAAAGTAGCCCAGTGGCCTTGCACTGTACTTCATTTTATACACTTGAATTAAATCAACCCTAAGTAATTCTCCCCATTTAAGGAGGGTTACTGTCATTAAGATTGGTCAACTTTTATAGGCTTTGCAATGAAACAATAGATGATAAACTTGAAACATAGAAATATATAATTTCCATTCCTGGAAAGCTTCATAATAATAAAAAGACAATACTATTGAAGATGGAATCAAGATCTGCAAATAAATTATTTTAAATGTACATCTTACAGTCTTGCATCATAAAGTGACAGCATTATATAATGGTTCAGTAGGAACAAAATACAGCCATATTAATTTTTATAAATTTACCATATTCTTTCAGATTCAATAATGCCTTATTTATTTATCTTAAATATTCTATAACAAATGTTCAAAACTGAAAGAAATATTTATCAATAATTTATATCAATAATTGCTTTTCCACCAAAACCAGGTTACATTACATATTACCAAAAGAATGAGACTAAACATATATTAAAATTCTTCTTATTCCATATGCACAGCTTCAAATGGCAGATTTTCTTCTTTTTGAATAAGAGCCAAACTCATACCCATGTTTTGATTGTGCATAATGGAAAAAGATTGCATAATGCATCCTTTCAATATTACATTTTTCTAACTGGTAACCAAACGGCAGAATAAAAGAAAGCAGAAAATTACAAAAACAAAAATGAGTTACAGCCATAATGGATTCAGCAGTAACAACGAGAACATTAATCTTAATATAATCACACACACACATATATCATTACTTAAATTACACAGTAAGTATAACTCAATTGAGTTTACATTCCAACTTTGTACTGTTATTTCTAGTACAACATGGGAACAAAACTGGGGATTTTTCAAAGGTTTGAATGTAGTGAAACACACCATAACTAATATTTCTCCTCTGGGAAAGTGGCTAATTCCACTTATTCATAGTGGGACATTCATATATGAAGTGTTTCCTGTATAATCTGCATAAATCTGTGTAGTGGGCGCTGTGAATGCACATCTCATATCTTCCTGGACCACCAGCTACTGCTTAGTGGTCAGTTATTAAGCATATTGACCACTTCTGACCTCTGCTTTATTGCCTGAGGACTTTCTCTGCTGCTAAGAGTACTTCTTCAGTTTGTGCACCTGCCCAGCAGCTCATTAGTTCCAGGGATTTAGTGCACCAAGAATGGGGGGAGAACCTCAGGCAGTGAGGATCAGAAGTAAATGTGTAAATAACTCAGCTTATCCAACCTGCAATGGGGCAATTCTGAGGTTTATTTTACACAGTAATCAGAAAGTCCCCATGGTATCGAATTGTAACTCCTCACTGTGTTATTCTGCTTATTAATACACACATTGTCTTTTCTCCCTTTCTTATCTTTCTCCATTCTCTCACTAGAGCTTCATGGGCTCATCATCAAATACCTGTACTCAAGTCCATTTTTCCAAATCTTCTACAGGAGTCTTCTTCTATACACTTACATTATTTAACTTAGTTCTTTCTTTCAAATGCAGGAAGGTACTAACACATAATTTTAAGATCATGCTTTTCGGCTATGGTGAAGAACAACCAGCAAAAAAATTTATGCAAATTCAGAATTTTCCACTTTCTTCTTCTAAGATGCAAACAGATACTTTTATGTCTCATACAGCAACCATGGAAGGGATTTTTTTTTCCTATATAAAAAAGCATGGCATTAATTGTTACAGTATTATTTTGTGAAGTCTTCCTAACCCTGGATATATAAACTGAAAATGTTCTAATCCCATCTCTAATCACTTTTTATATCTAGTTGGGCCATTCATAAAATTGAATAAAACACAAGTACCTAATAGGGTTGTTGAAAGTACTAACTGAAAAAAATCATACAATGTGCTTATCACATGGCAAGAACAATAGAAGTCAGGAAATATTAGATCTTACCAGTAAGACTGTCTACATCTGAAAGCAGGAAGGCCATACTCAAAAGTTCCCCAAAAACCATAATAATAAGGTTTACAAAGGTAAATATATATATATATATATATGCATAAAATAAGTGATTATTTCCTAAGTTTCTATATTGTCTATATTATTTATATACATTGGAATGGGAATTAAAAGAAATTTTTTTGAAAATATATTTTTTATCAAGATATAGATATCATGGTTGAGAACATCTTGCACCTTTTAATAATTTGTATTAAAAGAAGAGAAAATGTGAGTGACGATTTGGGAAAGTTATTGTGTTAGAAATGGCTGTTAGGAAGCAATTGCAGCAAATACAAAAAATGACAAGTAGGGTCTAATTAAACTAAACAGCTTCTGCACCACAAAAGAAACTAACAACAGAGTACAAAGACAACCATAAAGACACATGCACATAAATGTTCCCTGCAGCACAATTTATAATAGCAAAGACATGGAATCAACCTAAATACCATCAATGATAGACTGGATAAAGAAAATGTGGTGGCCAGATGCGGTGGCTCATGTCTGTAATCCCAGAACTTTGGGAGGCCGAGGTGGGCAGATCACGAGGTCAGGAGATTGAGACCAGCCTGGCTAACATGGTGAAACCCCGCCTCTACTAAAAAAACAAAAAATTAGCGGGGCGTGGTGGCGCGCGCCTGTAGTCCCATCTACTCAGGAGGCTGAGGCAGGAGAATGACATGAACCTGG